>NC_041384.1:709249311-709259062 GCF_002162155.2 Triticum dicoccoides
GTCACCAATGACACATAGACTGGACCGGAACTCCTCAAATGTAGTTGTCGGTAACCCCTTTGTCATGACATCGGCAAACTGCTGAGCAGTGGGAACATGAAGAACGCGGATGCGCCCAAGAGCCACCTGCTCTCGCACGAAGTGGATGTCGAGCTCAATATGCTTCATGCGGCGATGATGAACAGGGTTGGCGGAGAGGTAGACCACCGAGACATTGTCGCAGTAGACAATGGTGGCCTTCTGGACATCGAGGAGCAACTCCTGGAGAAGCTGGCGAAGCCACGAGCACTCGGCAACGGCATTGGCCACAACACGATACTCGGCCTCGGCACTGGAGCGGGATACCGTAGGTTGTCGTTTAGACGACCACGATATGAGGAGGGCCCCAGGTAGACGCAGTAGCCTGAAGTTGAGCATCGCGTGTCCGGGCAGCCGGCCCAATCGGCATCACTGTAGGCGACCAGGTCAGTCGATGGCGAGGCCATCCACGTAAGACCCAGAGCCGTGGTGTCGCGGATGTACCGAAGAATCCGCTTCACTAGGTTCCAGTGAGTGTCGCGAGGGGCGTGCATGTGAAGACACACCTGCTGAACGGTGTACTGCAGGTCAGGCCGAGTGGGTGTCAAGTACTGGAGAGCGCCGACGATGGAGCGGTAAAACGCTGCATCTAGCGGGGGGGCCGTCGAGCGCAGAGACCTTGGCCTTTGTGTCGATAGGCGTGGGGACAGGCTTGCAGTTAAGCATGCCCGCCCGCTCAAGAAGGTCTTACGCATACTGCTGCTGATGGAGGAAGAACCCGTCGGCGCGTCGTACCACCTCAATGCTGAGGAAGTAGTGCAACGGGCCGAGGTCCTTAATGGCGAACTCAGCGCTGAGGCGAGCAGTATGCTGGCGAAGTAGCTTGGGCGAGGAAGCCGTCAGGATGATGTCGTCGACGTAGAGGAGCAGGTAAGCGGTTGCCGGAGCCTGGTGGAAGCCAAACAGTGAGGCGTCGGAGCGAGTAGCTCAGAACCCAAGCTGCTGAAGGAAGCCGGCGATCCGCTGGTACCAGGCGCGAGGGGCCTGCTTCAACCCGTATGAAGAGCGGGAAAGCAGGCACACGTGATCAGGCTGAGCCGCGTCGACGAAGCCGGTTGGCTGCTGACAGAACACCTGCTCCGAAAGATGGCCATGCAAGAATGCATTCGACACATCCATCTGATGCACCGGCCAGATGCGAGAGACCGCGAGCTGAAGGACCGCGCTTATCATGCCCGGTTTGACAACCGGGGCGAACGTGTCGGTGAAGCCGACTCTGGCGCGTTGCCGAAATCTGCGGACCACCCACCGAGCCTTATAGCGCTCGAGAGACCCATCAGGAGGAGTCTTATGTCGGAATACCCACTTGCCAGAGATGACGTTGGCATGGGGTGGCCGCGGGACGAGATGCCAAGTGCGGTTGCACACTAGCGCATCAAACTCCTCCTGCATCGCCGCGAGCCAATGCGGGTCGCGAAGGGCGGCTCGTGCGGATGACGGGAGTGGTGACGGCGCAGACGTCGAGGCAGCGAGAAGGTACTCATCCGCAGAATAACGGTTGCTGGGCCGGTGAATACCGGCGCGAGCACGCGTGACCATGCGGGTGTCCGGGGCGGCCGGGCGAGCGGGGTCGGCGAGGCCGGCGACGAAGCCGGCGAAGAGGCCGTCGAGGAGCCGGGGCCGGGTGTTGGGGAAGCGCTCGCTGCCCAGGCTACGGACTCAACGGGAGTCGGTGGCGCTGTGGCCGCCGGCGAGGAAGCAGTCGGGCCAGCGGAAGCCGTCGAGGAGCCCGGGTCAGGCGTAGGAGATGCGCTCGCTGACCGGGCTGCGGACTCAACGGGAGTCGGGGGCGCCGGGGGCACCGGGGAGAAGTCCGGGTCCGTCGCCGCGAACCTAGAGGGCGGCCCAGGCGCAGCCGGGTCGCCGAAGCCAGGAGGGGGCCCGCGCGCTGCAGGGTGCCCGAAGCCGGGAGGGGGCCCAAGCGCGAGGGAGCGGCCTCCTCGAGAGGCGCCAGAAGGCGCGGGTGATGATGACGAGTCAGCCGGTGGCGGTACCTGGTGAAAAGGAAAAGACCTCTCGTCAAAGTAAACGTGCTGTGAAGTGAAGACTCGGTGGGAAACCGGATCATAGCAGCGATAACCCTTGGTGTTTGGTGGGTATCCGGGAAAAATGCATGCCACGGAGCGAGGTGCAAGTTTGTGAGGAGTGGTGGAGGCGATGCTAGGATAACACAGACACCCAAAAACACGAATATCATCATATGAGGGCGGGCTACCGAAGATGAGATGATTAGGTGCATAGTTTCCACGAGAACGAGTTGGACGGACGTTGATGAGGAGAGAGGCGGTGGAGAGAGCATCCGGCCAAAACCGGGGTGGGACATTGGCGTGGGAAAGAAGGGTACGCACACAGTCATTGAGGGTGCGAAGGATCTGTTCGGCGCGACCATTTTGTTGCGAGGTATACAGGAAAGTGAGACGAAGAATCATGCCGTGTGTAGCGAGGAGGGTGCGAACCCCGACGTTGTCGAACTCCTTCCTGTTGCCAGTCTGCAAGGCATGGATGGGATGCCCAAACTGCGTAGCGACATAGGAGTAAAAAGTGGTAAGAACGAAGAGTGCATCGGATTTTCTCCGCAATGGGAAGGTCCACACATAGTGCGAAAAATCATCAAGCAGGACAAGATAGTATAAAAAATCCGTATTACTGGCAACAGGAGATGCCCACAAATCACTATGAATCAACTCAAATGGATACGGCGCCACTGATGAGGACGTGCTAAACGGAAGACGAATGTGCTTGCCGAGACGACAAGCATGACAAGTATGATCATCGGTTTTATTACACATGAATGAAAAAGTCCTAAGAATATGACGAAGGGGGGCTGGGTTCGGATGTCCTAGCCGAGCATGCCAAAGGTCCACCGTGGCGGAGAGAGCGACCGGAGCGGATGTGGAAGAGGCGGTGGAGTTCACCGGGTAGAGGCTGTTGGGGAACGTAGTAATTTCAAAAAAAATTCTACGCACACGGAAGATCATGGTGATGCATAGCAACGAGAGGGGAGAGTGTAGTCTACGTACCCTCGTAGACCGTTCGCGGAAGCGTTATATCAACGCGGTTGATGTAGTCGTACGTCTTCACGTCCGACCGATCCAAGTACCGAAAGCACGGCACCTTCGAGTTCTGCACACGTTCAGCTCGGTGACGTCCTCGCCTTCTCGATCCAGCAAGAGGAGCGAAGTAGTAGATGAGTTCTGGCAGCACGACGGCGTGGTGACGGTGTTGGTGAAGAACAATCTCCGCAGGGCTTCGCCTAAGCACTACAAAAACTATGACAGAGGATAAACTAGAGGAGACAGGGTTGCCGGCACACGGCTTGGTGTTTCTTGATGTGACTTTGATGCTAGCCCTGCCTCTCTATTTATATCTTGAGCCCTGGGGTCGAAACTTGGAGTAAAAGCCTCCATAAAGTCGGTTTCACCCGAAAGGCAAGAGTCCTTCTCGGACTCCAGGGCCAGACGCCAGGGTTCCCGGCGTCTGGACCCAGACGCCAGGGACCCTCGCGTCTGGCCCCTAGACTCCACAAAACTTCCTTTTGCGCCTTCCAAAAACCTTGTGGGCTTTTCCCTTTGGCCCAAATAAAGTGTTCTCGTACCCAAACATTTCGGGAAACATCCGGAACCCCTTCCGGTGATTTCCGGATCCCTTCCGGTGACCAAACACTATTATCATATATATCAAACTTTATGTCCGGACCATTCCGGAGTTCCTCGTCATGTCCGTGATCTCATCCCGGACTCCGAACAACATTCGGTCACCAACATACATAACTCACATAGTACTATATCGTCAACGAACGTTAAGCGTGCGGACCCTACGGGTTCGAGAACTATGTAGACATGACCGAGACACGTCTCCGGTCAATGACCAATAGTGGGACCTGGATGCCCATATTGGCTCCTACATATTCTACGAAGATCTTTATCAGTCAGACTGCATAACAACATACGTTGTTCCCTTTGCCATCGGTATGTTACTTGCCCGAGATTCGATCGTCGGTATCCAATACCTAGTTCAATCTCGTTACCGGCAAGTCTCTTTACTCGTTTCGTAATACATCATCTCGCAACTAACATATTAGTTGCAATGCTTGCCAGGCTTATGTGATGTGCATTACCGAGAGGGCCCAGAGATACCTCTCCGACAATCAGAGTGACAAATCCTAATCTCGAAATACGCCAACCCAACATCTACCTTTGGAGACACCTGTAATGCTCCTTTATAATCACCCAGTTACGTTGTGACGTTTGGTAGCACCCAAAGTGTTCCTCCGGCAAACGGGAGTTGCATAATCTCATAGTCATAGGAACATGTATAAGTCATGAAGAAAGCAATAGCAACATACTAAACGATCGGGTGCAAAGCTAATGGAATGGGTCATGTCAATCAGATCATTCAACTAATGATGTGATCTCGTTAATCAAATAACAACTCTTTGTTCATGGTTAGGAAACATAACCATCTTTGATTAACGAGCTAGTCAACTAGTGACATTCTGTTTGTCTATGTATTCACACATGTATTATGTTTCCTTTTAATACAATTCTAGCATGAATAATAAACATTTATCATGATATAAGGAAATAAATAATAACTTTATTATTGCCTCTAGGGCATATTTCCTTCAGTCTCCCACTTGCACTAGAGTCAATAATCTAGTTCACATCGTCATGTGATTTAACAGCAATAGTTCACATCACCATGTGATTAGCACCCATAGTCCACATTGATATGTGACCAACACCCAGAGGGTTTACTAGAGTCAATAATCTAGTTCACATTGTTTATGTGATTAACACCCAAAGAGTACTAAGGTGTGATCATGTTTTGCTTGTGAGATAATATTAGTCAACGGTTCTGTCACATACAGATCCGTAAGTATTTTGCGAATTCTATGTCTACAATGCTCTGCATGGAGCTACTCTAGCTAATTGCTCCCACTTTCAATATGTATCTAGATCGAGACTTAGAGTCATCCAGATCTGTGTCAAAACTTGCATCGACATAACTTTTTACGACGAACCTTTTTGTCATGTCCATAATCGAGAAACATATCCTTATTTCACTAAGGATAATTCTGGCCGTTGTCCAGTGATCTACTCCTAGATCACTATCGTACTCCCTTGCTTAATCAGTGCAGGGTATACAATAGATCTGATATACAGCATGACATACTTTATAGAACCTATGGCCAAGGCATAGGGAATGACTTTCATTCTCTTTCTATCTTCTGCTGAGGTCGGGCTTTGAGTCTTACTCAACTTTACACCTTGTAATACAGGCAAGAACTCTTTCTTTGACTGCTCCATTTTGAACTACTTCAAAATCTTGTCAATGTATGTACTCATTGAAAAAACTTATCAAGCGTCTTGATCTATCTTTATAGATCTTGGAGCTCAATATGTAAGCAGCTTCACCGAAGTCTTTCTTTGAAAAACTCCTTTCAAACACTCCTTTATGCTTTACAGAATAATTCTACATTATTTCCGATTAACAATATGTCATTCACATATACTTATCAGAAATGCTGTAGTGCTCCCACTCACTTTCTTGCAAATACAGGCTTCACCGCAAGTCTGTATAAAACTATATGCTTTGATCAACTCATCAAAGTGTATATTCCAACTCCGAGATGCTTGCACCAGTCCACAGATGGATCGCTGGAGCTTGCACATTTCGTTAGCACCTTTCGGATTGACAAAACCTTCTGGTTGCATCATATACAACTCTTCTTTAGTAAATCCATTAAGGAATGCAGTTTTGTTTATCCATTTGCCAGATTTCATAAAATGCGGCAATTACTAACATGATTCGGACAGACTCAAGCATAGATACGAGTGAGAAGCTCTCATCGTAGTCAACACCTTGAACTTGTCGAAAACCTTTTGCGACAATTCTAGCTTTGTAGATAGTAACACTACTATCAGCATCCGTCTTCCTCTTGAAGATCCATTTATTTTCTATGGCTTGCCGATCATCGGGAAAATCCATCAAAGTCCATACTTTGTTTTCATACATGGATCATATCTCAGATTTCATGGCCTCAAACCATTTCGCGGAATCTGGGCTCATCATCTCTTCCTCATAGTTCGCAAGTTCGTCATGGTCTAGTAACATGACTTCCAGAACAGGATTACCGTACCACTCTGGTGCGGATCTCACTCTGGTTTACCTACGAGATTCAGTAGTAACTTGATCTGAAGTTACATGATCATCATCATTAGCTTCCTCACTAATTGGTGTAGTAGTCACAAGAACAGATTTCTGTGATGAACTACTTTCCAATAAGGGAGAAGGTACAATTACCTTATCAAGTTTTCTACTTTCCTCCCACTCACTTCTTTCGAGAGAAACTCCTTCTCTAGAAAGGATCCATTCTTAGCAATGAATGTCTTGCCTTCGGATCTGTGATAGAAGGTGTACCCAACAGTCTCCTTTGGGTATCCTATGAAGACACATTTCTCCGATTTGGGTTCGAGCTTATCAGGTTGAAGCTTTTTCACATAAGCATCGCAGCCCCAAACTTTAAGAAACGACAACTTTGGTTTCTTTCCAAACCATAGTTCATAAGGCGTCGTCTCAACGGATTTTGATGGTGCCCTTTTAACGTGAATGCAGTTGTCTTTAATGCATAACCCCAAAACGATAGTGGTAGATCGGTAAGAGACATCATAGATCGCACTATATCTAATAAAGTACGGTTATGACTTTCGGACACACCATTACACTATGGTGTTCCAGGTGACGTGAGTAGTGAAACTATTTCGCATTGTTTTAATTGAAGGCCAAACTTGTAACTCAAATATTTTACCTCTGCGATCATATCGTAGAAACTTTTATTTTTTTGTCACGATGATTTTCCACTTCACTCTGAAATTCTTTGAACTGTTCAAATGTTTCAGACTTATGTTTCATCAAGTAGATATTCCCATATCTGCTCAAATCATCTGTGAAGGTCAGAAAATAATGATACCTGCTGCAAGCCTTAATATTCATCGGACCACATACATCAGTATGTATGATTTCCAACAAATCTGTTGCTTGCTTTATTGTTCCGGAGAACGGCGTTTTAGTCATCTTGCCCATAAGGCATGGTTCGCAAGCATCAAGTGATTCATAATCAAGTGATTCCAAAAGCCCATCAGCATGGAGTTTCTTTATGCGCTTTACACCAATATGACTTAAACAGCAGTGCCACAAATAAGTTGCACTATCATTATTAACTTTGCATCTTTTGGTTTCAATATTATGAATATGTGTATCACTACGATCGAGATCGAACGAACTTGTTTCATTGGGTGTATGACCATATAAGGTTTTATTCATGTAAACAGAACAACAATTTATTCTCTTACTTAAATGAATAACCGTATTACAATAAACATGATCAAATCATATTCATGCTCAACGCAAACACCAAATAACACTTATTTAGGTTCAACACTAATCTCGAAAGTATAGGGAGTGTGCGATGATGATCATATCAATCTTGGAACCACTTCCAACACACATCGTCACTTCACCCTTAACTAGTCTCTATTTATTCTGCAACTCCCGTTTCGAGTTACTAATCTTAGCAACTGAACTAGTATCAAATACTGAGGGGTTGCTATAAACACTAGTAAAGTACACATCAATAACATGTATATCAAATATACTTATGTTTACTTTGCCATCCTTCTTATCTGCCAATCACTTGGGGTAGTGCCGCTTCCAGTGATCAGTCCCTTTGCAGTAGAAACATTTAGTCTCAGGCTTAGGATTAGACTTGGGCTTCTTCACTTGAGCAGCAACTTGCTTGCTGTTCTTCTTGAAGTTCCCCTTCTTCCCTCTGCCCTTTTCTTGAAACTAGTGGTCTTGTCTACTATCAACACTTGATGTTTTTCTCGATTTCTACCTTCGTCAATTTTCCGCATTACGAAGAGCTTGGGAATCATTTCCGTTATCCCTTGCATATCATAGTTCATCACGAAGTTCTACTAACTTGGTGATGGTGACTAGAGAATTCTGTCAATCACTATCTTATCTGGAAGATTAACTCCCACTTGATTCAAGCGATTGTAGTACTCAGACAATCTGGGCACATGCTCACTAGTTGAGCGATTCTCCTCCATCTTTTAGCTATAGAACTTGTTGGAGACTTCATATCTCTCAACTCGGGTATTTGCTTGAAATATTAACTTCAACTCCTGGAACATCTCATATGGTCCATGACGTTCAAAACGTCTTTGAAGTCCCGATTCTAAGCCGTTAAGCATGGTGCACTAAACTATCAAGTAGTCATCATATTGAGCTAGCCAAACGTTCATAACGTCTGCATCTGCTCCTGCAATAGGTCTGTCACCTAGCGGTGCATCAAGGACATAATTCTTCTGTGCAGCAATGAGGATAAACCTCAGATCACGGATCCAATCCACATCATTGCTTCTAACATCTTTCAACACAATTTTCTCTAGGAACATATCAAAATAAACATATGAAAGCAACAACACGTGCTATTGATCTACAACATAGATATGCTAATACTACCAGGACTAAGTTCATGATAAATTAAAGTTCGATTAATCATATTACTTAAGAACTCCCACTTAGATAGACATCCCTCTAATCCTCTAAGTGATCACGTGATCCAAATCAACTAAACCATAACCGATCATCACGCGAAATGGATTAGTCTTCAATGGTGAACATCATTATGTTGATCATATCTACTATATGATTCATGCTCAACCTTTCGGTCTCCGTGTTCCGAGGCCATATCTGCATATGCTAGGCTCGTCAAGTATAACCCGAGTATTCTGCGTGTGCAAAAACTGGCTTGCACCCATTGTAGATGGACGTAGATCTTATCACACCCGATCATCACGTGGTGTCTGGGCACGACGAACTTTGGCAACGGTGCATACTCAGGGAGAACACTTCTTGATAATTTTAGTGAGAGATCATCTTATAATGCTACCGTCAATCAAAGCAAGATAAGATGCATAAAAGATAAACATCACATGCAATCAATATAAGTGATATGATATGGCCATCATCATCTTGTGCCTGTGATCTCCATCTCCGAAGCACCGTCATGATCACCATCGTCACCGGCGCGACACCTTGATCTCCATCGTAGCATCGTTGTCGTCTCGCCAATCTTATGCTTCCACGACTATCGCTACCGCTTAGTGATAAAGTAAAGCATTACATCGCAATTGCATTGCATACAATAAAGCGACAACCATATGGCTCCTGCCAGTTGCCGATAACTCGGATACAAAACATGATCATCTCATACAATAAAATTTAGCATCATGTCTTGACCCGCAACTATTATTTATTTTCTTTTGTTTTTTACTTTATTTTTTAATTCTTTTTGCTTTTAGGTCAGCAAAATTATAAACTTTCTGTTGCTTTATTTATTTTATTTTGTTTCTACTTACAAAAAAATACTTATTGTTGCTATATTTTTCCAGTTTTTTTGTTTTGTTTTCTGCATTATTTATTTTCTTTAGTTTTTTGCTTTATTTTTTTATTCTTTTTGCTTCTAGTTTTAGAAAAATTATAAACTTTCTGTTAGTGCCATTAGTTTTCAAATTTGAAAACACTTTCTTAGTTTTTTTGTTTTCTTTGTTGCTTTATTTATTTTATTTTGTGATTAACTTTACTATAAAAATAGTTTTTTTCC
>NC_041384.1:709259543-709260556 GCF_002162155.2 Triticum dicoccoides
AAAATTATAAACTTTCTGTTAGTGCCATTAGTTTTCAAATTTGAATAGTTAAAATTTGAATTCTTTGAAAATTGTTTGAATCACAAGTTTGTGATTAACTTACTAAAAAAATGAGAATAGATGCGCTTATAGAGAAAATTCAACCTAAATTCCTAGTAAATTTCTATGAATTTCAGAGAAATTCACTATGAATTTAGGTTAAACTTTTCTCTATTAGGGCATCTATTTTCACTTTGAGAGGAGCTCAACAAGGCAAAGAGGGAAGGGCTTATAAACCGGTGTGAGCCCCCTTCGGTTGGCGAGGTGGGACTAAACTCTGCCCGCAACGAGGACCAACCCTTTAGTCCCGGTTTGTGGCACAAACCAGGACTAATGGTCATGGGCCAGGGGCGAGGAGCAAAATTATAAACTTTCTGTTAATGCCATTAGTTTTAGAAAGTTGAAAGTTGAAAGTTGACATGGGCCAGGGACTAATGGTCATGGTATTACGAGGGCCGAACCATAAGACATGAAAGCATTTCAAATGAACTCTAAAAAAGTTGAAAGTTGGCATGGTATCATAATTTCACCCACATAGCATGTGCATGTACAAAACGAACAACGGTAGCATGTTCGTGTGTTACAAAGTTGGCATGGTATCATCATAATAGTTGCGGGAGAAAGTCTTCACTTTTTCTTCGCTTGTGTCATTTGCTTATTGCGCCGTAACCATGGATAATCTTCATTGTTTATCAGGATGCTTGGATCAGCCTTGACATTGAAGGGAGGAATTTCATGAAACTTTTCATAATCTTCAGACATGTCTGTCTTGCCGTCCACTCCCAGGATGTCCCTTTTTCCTGAAAGAACTATGTGGCGCTTTGGCTCATCGTGTGATGTATTCGCTTCCTTATCTTTTCTTTTTCTCGGTTTGGTAGACATGTCCTTCACATAGATAACCTGTGCCACATCATTGGTTAGGATGAACGGTTCGTCAGTGTACCCAAAATTTTTCAGATCCACTATTGTCATTC
>NC_041384.1:709260712-709334362 GCF_002162155.2 Triticum dicoccoides
TGAACCATTTGCACTTGAACAAAGGGACCTTAAAATCAGGTCCGTAGTCAAGTTCCCATATGTCCACTATGTAACCATAATATGTGTCCTTTCCGCTCTCGGTTGCTGCATCAAAGCGGACACCGCTGTTTTGGTTGGTGCTCTTTTGATCTTGGGCGATCGTGTAAAATGTATTCCCATTTATCTCGTATCCTTTGTAAGTTAATACAGTCAAAGATGGTCCCCTGGACAACAAGTACAACTCATCACAAACAGTGGTGTCACCTCTGAGACGTGTTTCCAACCAACTGTTGAAAGTCCTGATGTGTTCACATGTAATCCAGTCGTCGCACTACTCCGGGTGTTTGGAGCGCAGATTGTTCTTGTGTTCATCGACATACGGGGTCACCAAGGTAGAGTTCTGTAGAACTATGTAGTGTGCTTGAGACCAAGAATATCCATCCCTGCATATTATTGAGTCTCTTCCAAGAGTGCCTTTTCAGTCAGTATCCCCTCATACCGCGATTTAGGAAGACCTATCTTCTTAAGGCCAGGAATGAAGTCAACACAAAACCCGATAACATCCTCTCTTTGATGGCCCATGGAGATGCTTCCTTCTGGCCTAGCGCAGTTACGGACATATTTCTTTAGGACTCCCATGAACCTCTCAAAGGGGAACATATTGTGTAGAAATACGGGTCCCAGGATGACAATCTCGTCGACTAGATGAACTAGGATGTGCGTCATGATATTGAAGAAGGATGGTGAACACCAGCTCGAAACTGACAAGACATTGCGCCACATCACTCCTTAGCCTTGGTACGATTTCTGGATCGATCACCTTCTGAGAGATTGCATTGAGAAATGCAGATAGCTTCACAATGGCTAATCGGACATTTTTCGGTAGAAGCCCCCTCAATGCAATCGGAAGCAGTTGTGTCATAATCACGTGGCAGTCATGAGACTTTAGGTTCTGAAACTTTTTATCTGGCATATTTATTATTCCCTTTATATTCGACGAGAAGCCAGTCGTGAACTTCATACTGAGCAGGAATTCAAAGAAGATTTCTTTCTCTTCTTTCGAAAGAGCGTAGCTGGCAGGACCTTTATACTGCTTCGGAGGCTTGCCGTCTTTTTCGTGCAAACGTTGCAGGTCCTCCCGTGTCTCAGGTGTATCTTTTGTCTTCCCATACACGCCCAAGAAGCCTAGCAGGTTCACGCAAAGGTTCTTCGTCACGTGCATCACGTCGATTGAGGAGCGGACCTCTAGGTCTTTCCAGTAGGGTAGGTCCTAAAATATAGATTTCTTCTTCCACATGGGTGTGTGTCCCTCAGCATTATTCGGAACAGCTAGTCCACCGGGACCCTTTCCAAAGATTACGTAGTGTAAATCATTGACCATAGCAAGTACGTGATCACCGGTACGCATGGCAGGCTTCTTCCGGTGATCTGCCTCGCCTTTGAAATGCTTGCCTTTCTTTCGACATTGATGGTTGGTCGGAAGAAATCGACGATGGCCCAGGTACATATTCTTCCTGCATTTATCCAGGTATATACTTTTAGTGTCATCTAAACAGTGCGTGCATGCGTGGTATCCTATGTTTGTCTGTCCTGAAAGGTTACTGAGAGCGGGCCAATCGTTGATGGTCACGAACAACAACGCCTTAAGGTTAAATTCCTCCTGTCTGTGCTCATCCCACGTACGTACACCGTTTCCATTCCACAGCTGTAAAAGGTCTTCAACTAATGGCCTTAGGTACACATCAATTTCGTTGCCGGGTTGCTTAGGGCCTTGGATGAGAACTGGCATCATAATGAACTTCCGCTTCATGCACATCAAAGGAGAAAGGTTATACATACATAGAGTCATGGGCTAGGTGCTGTGATTGCTGCTCTGCTCCCCGAAAGGATTAATGCCATCCGCGCTTAAAGCAAACCATGCATTCCTTGGGTCCTTTGCAAACTCATCCCAGTACTTTCTTTCGATTTTTCTGCACTGCGACCCGTCAGCGGGTGCTCTCAACTTCCCATCTTTCTTTAGGTTCTCACTGTGCCATCGCATCAACTTGGCATGCTCTTCGTTTCTGAACAGACGTTTCAACCGTGGTATTATAGGAGCATACCACATCACCTTCGCAGGAACCCTCTTCCTGGGGGGCTCGCCGTCAACATCATCAGGGTCATCTCGTCTGATCTTATACCGCAATGCACCGCATACCAGGCATGCATTCAGCTCCTTGTATGCACCGCGGTAGAGGATGCAGTCATTAGGGCATGCATGTATCTTCTCCACCTCCAATCCTAGAGGGCATACGACCTTCTTTGCTGCGTATATACTGTCGGGCAATTCGTTATCCTTTGAAAGCTTCTTCTTCAATATTTTCAGTAGCTTTCTCAAATCCTTTGTCAGCCACAGCATTCTCTGCCTTCCACTGCAGCAATTCCAGTACGGTACCGAGCTTTGTGTTGCCATCTTCGCAATTGGGGTATAACCCTTTTTTGGGATCCTCTAACATGCGATCGAACTTCAGTTTCTCCTTTTGAATTTCGCATTGCGTCCTTGCATCGACAATGACCCGGCGGAGATCATCATCATCGGGCACATCGTCTGGTTCCTCTTGATCTTCAGTAGCTTCACCCATTGCAGCATCATTGGGCACATCGTCTGGTTCCTCATCACATTAAAACCAAAGTGCATACATTCTCATCTAACAACATATAGCTCTTCAGAGCATCTAATTAATTAAACCATACATTGAAACTATGTAAAACATTTCAATGCGAAAACAAATACGATCATAATCGCAACCAAGGTAACAATTGATCCAATGGCATAATGATACCAAGCCTCGGTATGAATGGCATATTTTCTAATCTTTCTAATCTTCAAGCGCATTGCATCCATCTTGATCTTGTGATCATCGACGACATCCGCAACATGCAACTCCAATATCATCTTCTCCTCCTCAATTTTTTTTATTTTTTCCTTCAACAAATTGTTTTCTTCTTCAACTAAATTTAACGTCTTGACAATAGGGTCGGTTGGCATTTCCGATTCACATACATCCTACATAAAATAAAATCTATGTCACGTTGGTCGGCATAATTTTCATAAACAATAAATGAACCAATAGTTATAAAGATAATATATATACCACATCCGAATCATAGACAGGACGAGGGCCGACGGGTGCGGATACCAAAACCATCGCACTATATAAGATGCAATAATAAAAGTAAGAAAATAATACAAGTATCTATGTAAACATACAAGTAAGAATATTTTTCCTTTCAGAAAGAAGATAAGAACAAGAGGCTCACCACGGTGGTGCCGGCGATGAGCTCGGCGCGGGTGATCGACGGCGGTGAAGACGGGGACGGGGCGTGACGGACCGCTAAACCTAGACAAATATTATGGAAAATGGAGCTTGGAGGTCGAGCTTGGAGAGGAGAAAGCTTAAGTAGTGTGGCTCGGGCATTCCATCGAACACCTTGTGTGCATAGGAGGTGAGCTAGAGCACCACCAAGCCCTCTCCCCCTCGGCCAGAGAAAAACAGAGCACTGGGGTGCTCTGCTCGCGAGCGAGGGGTATATATAGGCACCTCATTGGTCCCGGTTGGTGACATGAGCCGGTACTAAAGGGGAGCCTTTGGTCCCGGTTCAAGCCACCAACCGGGACCAATGGTGGTGGGCCAGGACCGAGGCCCATTGGTCCCGGTTCATCCCACCAACCGGGACCAAAAGGTCCAGATGAACTGGGACTAATGGCCCACGTGGCCCGGCCGGCCCCCTGGGCTCACGAACCGGGACCAATGCCCACATTGGTCCCGGTTCTGGACTGAACCGGGACTAATGGGCTGACCCGGCCTGGACCAAAGCCCTGTTTTCTACTAGTGTTCTGAACACCCATTTGCAATCAATCAAAATTTTACCTCTAGGTGAAGGAACTAGATGACAAATTATGTTCCTTCGAACTGCTTCAAATTCCTCTTCCATAGCTTTTCTCCACTTCGGATCTTTACTTGCCTCTTGGAATGTACTGGGTTGTCCTGTAGAACAAGCCAAACCAAATACGCATCTAGAGTCGATGCTCCGCTAGGTTCGGTGCCCGTCATGGTGCTCCTGTTCCCATGATGTTGTGAGTAGGGGAAGTTCATCAAAAGCTCCACGCCTCGGCGGCAGTGGCGGCGACACCTTCCGGTATCACTCTCATGGGGTGTCACCTTGATTCTCTCCTTGCCCTCCGACACTCAGGTAAAAATCTTTGTATGATTCGGCTGACGCAGTGTCACGTTGCTTCAAGCCATGTGTTCTTGAGGGCTTCGCCGATGAGTGTTATGTCCCCTCGGGCATGATTGTGTGACAGAGTGATTCATGTTCTTTTTCTCAGCGACTTGCATGAGGCATTTAGTTCTGCACGCGTGTGCGTTTTTATCGTTCTCAGCTTGTTTTTTCATACCTTTATGTTTGATCAGCTTTTTAGTGTTTCATGGATGTCATGTATCATTTGGCCTTGTAACTTTATTAATATAGAAAGTGCGTGAAAGCCTGTTTCAACAAACAGGGGTTTGAATAAAAAAAATTTGACAAACACCTGTAATTTTATTCATACTACTCATAAATATTACAGTTACATAGATTTAGATCTAAGATCCAAAAATACGAAGTAACTCTTATGACTAAAAAAATATTGAAATCTCTTGGAAACAACTTCTCTGTGGTGTCAATCTCTGCTAGACGAAATACTCCCAAGACTTCTTCACCAGTAAGAACATTACGGAAAAAAGGTTTTTGAAAGCCCATTGAGTCACCCATCCAGAAATACTGGAAGCCTTGAGAGATAAAAGGCTCAATATAAACTCTCTAGCTTCATGGAACCACCAAATAGAAAAGCAATAGTAGTTTACTCTTGAAGATCCGAGGGGCCCCACCTCTCAGTGCCAAGACGGCGGCAGGAGGAGAGGGGACGAAAAAGTTTCCGTGGCGATGGTGGGGGCTGGAGTTATTTCGATGCGATCTAGGTCAACATAAAATAAGTAACTGTCGCTCTAAATCCAACAATTGGACAGGGGATCCACCAATCCCTCCAGGGCTTAGTTCACTGTTGGGATTTAATCCCAAAAACCGAACTCGGCCTAAGCCAGGTTGGAGTACGTAGCCCAGCCCATTCTCGAGGAGCACAATTTTATAGGCTTCGTCCTTGATATAAGCAGATTGAGCTGCGCTCCTCTTCTCGGTGGCATGCTAGCATCATATATTTCCAACCTTAATAGTGAGCTAGCAAGTATTCGTCCATCCTACCATCCCTAGCTTCGATCAACCATGGCCGGCGGCGTCATGATGAACACGGCCGGTGGAAAGCCATACCCTGGCAAGCTCACTCTGTATGTCGTCTTCACCTGCGTCGTCGCCTCCACGGGCGGCCTCATCTTCGGGTATGACATCGGCATCTCAGGCGGCGTCACTTCCATGGACCCCTTCCTCTTGAAGTTCTTCCCAGAGGTGTATTGGAAGAAGCAGGAGGCGAGCAAGAGCAACCAGTACTGCCGGTACGACAACCAGCTGCTACAGGCCTTCACCTCCTCCCTCTACCTCGCCGCCCTCATCGCCTCCTTCTTTGCATCCACCGTCACCCGCGTCCTAGGCCGCAGGTGGTCCATGTTTGCCGGCGGCTTCGCCTTTCTCGTGGGAGCGGCCCTGAACGGCGCCGCGCAGAACATTGCCATGCTCATCGTTGGACGCACATTGCTCGGAGTCGGCATTGGCTTCGCCAATCAGGTACGAGGTTGTTCACTCCAATGACTTTTTTGCATGAGATGAGATGTGCGCGTGTGCAAATATATTTATCTATATCGCCATCAAGGTCACATCACAGTTCCGTATGCAAATATATGTCGCCATGAAGGTCACATCACAGTTCCGTATGCAAATATATGTTGCCCTCAAGGTCACATCAAAATGCCGCCACATGCAAATATATATCGCCCAAGTTGAAGCCAGGAATTTCAAAGAGCTTGACTGCTTTGTCGTTCTGCGTCACTCGTTTGTGTCTTACTACCTCTGTAACTTAATATAAGAAGTTTTTTAACACTATGATAGTGTCCAAAAACGTCTTATATTCTGATATGCATAGAGTAGTTATTGATTAATTACATTAACAGTTGCACCAACAGGTACGTACACGAAATGGGAAGAGAATGAGACGTATATGGGGCACATTCATTTCTTTGTTTCATTTGTTTAGGATATGCATGGACCAACGGGGAAGATATATGGATTGAAAACCAACTAAACATCAAGTCCCATTGACAATTTTTTAAGTAGTAAAAAATAGTATAAAAGAAAAGCATGAACTGAGGTGGTGCTAGGTGCTGTCTTGTAGTATCTCGTCCATGTCTATCCCACTGCATTACTATGTGCAGAAATAAATCGATAGTTGTGCAAGCAAGTATGAAAGTATATTGATGGTGAGTCAAAATCATCCAATATTATGTGCACGCCACATAATTTCGGGCATATTGTGAGTACACATGATGAATCAAGTGTGTAAAAGTACAATTGAATGATTACTTTGATACGCATGCATGCAGTCTGTGCCGTTGTACATGTCGGAGATGGCACCAGCGCGTCTTCGTGGCATGCTCGGCACTGGTTTCAACCTCATGATCACCACCGGCATCCTGACAGCAGAGCTCATCAACTACGGTACCAACAAGATCAAAGGCGGCCATGGTTGGCGCTTCAGCCTAGGGCTCGCGGCTGTGCCAGCGGCGGTCATCACGCTCGGCTCACTCTTCCTCCCTGACACCCCCAACTCATTGATGGAGCGAGGCCACCCAGAGGCGTCCCGTCGGATGCTACGCCGTATTCGCGGCACCGACGACATCGGTGATGAGTACGCGGACCTGGTGGCAGCAAGGGAGGTGTCAAAGCTAGTGCAACATCCATGGCGCAACATTGTGTTGCGCAAGTACCGTGCGCAGCTCACCATGGCCGTGCTCATCCCCTTCTTCCAGCAGCTCTCTGGCATCAACGTCATCAACTTCTACGCACCCGTGCTTTTTGAGACGCTCGGTTTTAAAGGGGACGCATCGCTCGTGTCGTCAGTTATGACAGGCGGCGTCCTCGTGCTTGGCTCGCTGGTGACAATGCTCATCGTCGACAGGCTGGGGCGGCGGAAGTTGTTCCTGCAGGGTGGCGCGCAGATGCTAGTGTCTCAGCTCGCGGTGGGGACGCTGATCGCGGCAAGGTTCGGGACAAGCGGCGTTGGAGAGATGCCCAAAGGCTACGCGGCGGCGGTGGTGCTCTTCATCTGCTTGTACGTGGCGGGCTTCGTGTGGTCGTGGGGTGCGCTGGGGTGGCTGGTGCCGAGCGAGATCTTCCCGCTGGAGATCCGGTCGGCGGCGCAGAGCATCAACGTATCGGTGAACATGCTCTTCACCTTCGTCATCGCGCAAGCCTTCCTCACGATGCTCTGCCACATGAAATTCGGGCTCTTCTACTTCTTCGCCGGATGGGGGGTGGTCATGACCGTCTTCGTGGCGCTCTTCCTGCCGGAGACCAAGAACGTCCCTATCGAGGAGATGGTGCTCGTCTGGAAGGGACACTGGTTCTGGAGAAGGTTTGTCGGAGATGACGACATCCACGTTCAAGAGCCTTGAATGGAGATGAATAATGAAATATCATGAAAACCTCATTGTAGATGACAACATCCACGTTCAATAGTTCCCTCAAAAACCTCTTCCTATTACCTTTAAGTACGTTTAGGGGTCTGTCCAATAAAGTTATTGGATTTGAATGGTGTGCAGCTGTAAATTCGATCTTATAATTCCTGTTACTCTTTACACTAATGCATACATTTTCACCATAAAAAATATTTTTATCTTCAACACATACTCCCTTCTTCCCAAAATCTTAGGCGCCTAACCTTTCTCAAAACTTCTAAACATCTAAGGCGTGTTAGCACTGAGCCCCTGATATTCTCTCTTGGATGGTCAGACTAAACTAACCATTGCTAATGGTGGATTAGCCAACCATGTTTGTAAAGGATATCATGGAAGAAGAACGCATCATAACCAATCGATCGGCTCGACCCCTCCGCGAAAAAAGGCTCTTCCCACGTCACCCAGCCCAAGGCAACTCGGGCGCGGCCAGCAATCCACACACCAGCGCCGCTCTTTCCCCTCCTCACGCTGCGCCGCCACTGGGTGAAGCCCCCGCGGCCGATAGCGGAGGCCAGGCTCTCTCCCACGGCGGCTTCCTTCCTGTAGGGCAGCAGGTTGGGAGGTGCAACGGTGCGCATTGGGCCTTAGGATCCCGGCGACTGGTGGCAGACCTCACGTCCTCACATGGGTGTGGCAGTGGCTACCGGCGTCGTGGTCATTTGGGGCTGCATCGGGGGAGGATGTCAAGCGTGACACTGCCCAGATCCGGCCATCGGGATCCAGGCGAGCCCCGAGGTGGTTGGCCCTACTATTCTTCAAGCTCCATAACTTCGATCTGCTTCATGCCGGCCTCCTCGATCTGGACAGCTTTTGGCGATTGCATCACTTGATATCTAGATCGGAATTGATCCGGTTGGGAGCGCCCTCATCTTCAGCCAGAGAGGCTTTATGAGGGTGTGGCGCGAAGCTTCGCTGCCTTGTCGGTGCCATGGAACATGTGGTGAAGAAAGTCACGGTGGCTGCGATCGGAGACTTGTAATAGCGGATAGGAGTTTTGGTTGTGCTGAAGACTAGCGGCATTTTCCTGTGTGTCCGGTGTTGAGCATTTGCAGTGGTGGCCTTGGAAAGAGGGGGCGGCAACATAGGTGAACAACATTTTTGGCGGTGCTTCTCGAGTTCCGAGCCATGATCTCCAGGGTGAAATCCCAAGGTTTGGCTTCCATTGGTTGTACATGGCAATGGTCATTGCGAAGGCATTGTTTTTTGGGGTCTCGGACTCTCCAGGGTGAATTTTTTTAATTTTTGTTCGTAGTTGTGTGCATCCTTGATGTATTTCAATATCTTGTTTGTGGAGAGGCAGGATATAATTGGTATCTTCGCGATATTAATATATTCCATTTATAAAAAAAGTGGAAGAAACTTTTTGTAACCATGGCAATAATTTGCGAGAAGCCAGCTTACACACCCTACACAATGGGAAGGAGGGAGTATCATTCATCCTAATTTCAAATCTACAAGTATGGAAATTTAAACTCACACATAATAAATGGTCAAAATGCTTTCGAAGTAAACATGAGGAAGTTCAACACCCATGTAGCTCCCACAAGTGCTCCACAAGGTGATCATAAAGTTGTTCATGCCCCGTGGAGTCTTCGATCTATCGATGCACTTGAAAAAAAATCAAAAGACGATGTTCATCCCTGCTTGGGTTCGACAGAGCTATGTAAATTTTCTTTCCCTCATTCTCATAACAAGATTCCTATGGCTGACTTGGTCGGTGTTCTATGGTCATAATGTGCATGATCACACACAGTCATGATGCGCCATAAAAGGTTTTTATCTCAGAATCTTGTTGGGCCACAAACTATGACGAATCAAGCTTGCAACACCCCGAATGCTAGCGCGACATCTCTCCTGCAGCAAGTTGATTCTTCAAGGCATGGCGTCGTGCCGTGCCAAGCAGCAACAAGTAATCAAATTTTTTCACCCACCCACCACCCATCTGATTGCCAACATCGAAGATCTCACCGACATCCTGGAGGACGCAGCCGAGGAACACGCGGAAAAGGACGAGGAGATGTGCAAGTTTGCAGACAGCCTACAACGAGCCATGGCACCGTCATGCACGTGGCATCCGGCCTCGGTCCAGGAGTTCTACATGGTTGATCCGACGAGCTTCATGGCCAGTGAAGAAATTTTTAGCATATATGTGGAAATCGACATGGCTACCTTGGATATGACAAAAATTATAGCATATATGTGTATTTTTAGGCGAATTCTAACAAAAATTATGCAATAATTAATTTATGTTATCAAGGGCAAAATACTTCACCTTTTTTTACTTCATGTCTATTTGGAGGATTATTGAGCACTTCTATAAACCATGTGTTGTAATAAAGAAGTTACAGTTCAAGTTCTATGTGTTATGGACTCAGTTTCAAACTACACACACATATCTGACTTCAAATGCCTGTAACTTTTTCATTCGAACTCTGAATTAGGTGAATCTTATTTTGTTGGACAACTTATCTTGTGAACTTTCCAACCCCATTAGATTCACCTTCAAATTCGTCCCGAGCACGTAGATATCAGCGAAACAATCTGATGTTGATCCAGAATCCAATTCAAACTACAAATCAAATGGTGATGTGTCACCTTTACTTGGGCCCAAGGGTCTTGCATGACCTACAGTTGGTTTTCACTGCCTTGGAAGTATGTCCATCCCCTTGGTCGTCATGCCTTAGTCCTAGATAAGTAGATCAATTCCCTAGTGTCTTTCTTGGGTTTTATTTAGTTAAAAGTTAGCCATTGCGAGGTACTTCGATTGTGTCCAACGAACTGGACAAGAATACTATCGGAACCCCACTTTTATGAATACTTCATCTATATCTGCAATATTCATATTGCTTTGATCATATTCTTTCTCGTTCTTCGCTGGCTTCTAGGAACAGATCTTCGGTGTTATGCTAATCTTTTTTTATGGGATCGCCATTAACCTCTAGGAAATTAGTTTGCTGATTTCTAAGTAGCAACGTGGTTGCATGTTGTAATCGGATTGTCAATCGATATTTATCATCTCAATGAAAGATCGTCCCACAAGAGACACATATTGGAATTGATTAGAAAACTGCCCCCGCGTTGCTCCCTCCCCATGGCGACACGGGTGGCGGCGGTGCATCTACCTTCCCTCCCCTCCTCCCCGCCCTCTCCCTCGCTGCCGCCGGCAGCTCCCCTCCAAGAAAAGCCGGGAGGGAGCCAGCGGCGGCGGGCCTTGTTCCTCCGCTCAATGGAGGCTCGCTTGCGGTGGGCTATGCGGCGAGGCGTCAACTAGTGGCGGGTTGTGCGGTGCTAATCTAGGCGTCGTGCTGGTTGCGTGGAGGAATGCCAAGGAGGCATCGGTGCTCGGCGGTCGTTGTGGCTGCGCACGCGATGGCTCTTTGGCCAAGATCATGGAAACCCGATTTTCCTGCTCTAGCGTTTGCGTTCGAGGTCTTATGTCACGCGGTTGTGCTCCTGCGCTTGCGGCATGGAGGCATTCTGTTGGGTGTGGCAGCGTGGCACGGCGCGCACACGGTGGTGGTGGCGGCTTGATTTGGGTCACGGATGGCCCGATATTTGCCAGAATGGGCTGCGGCCGGAGTAAGCTTTGGCAAACGAGCGTCCTCTCTGTTGTCACTCGTTTGTGGTTCCGATCATGGCAAGTTGGTGTCACGGTATGCTTTGGTTGTGGCTTGCGTTGTGGCCGGGCATGCACCATACAACATGATTGGCCTCGGTGATGCCGCAGCTGTGTGTTGCTGTTGGCATATAGGCGGCTATGTGGCTTGTGGGAGCCCTCGTTGTTGTGGTGATGGTGGTGGTGCCAGCATCGATGTATGCAATCCACCATGGCGATGTGGAGGCCATTGCGTCCTTCTGTTCATTCTGGTCATGCTTGCCACTGCTGAATGCCAGCGGAGCCGCGATTTGGTATAGTAAGGTTCACAGCGGCCTGGTGCCCACCCTAGGTGAGAGGTGGCGAGGCATAAGGCTTTGGGCGAAAGCTTTTGTTCTTTGACAGGGGTCATTGCTGGTGATTTTGGCGCCCATGGGTGTCCTCCTCCATGGAGGCATTTTGGAAGAGTACTTGCTTACAATGGGCCATGACCGGTTGTGGTGGAATGGACATTGGAGGCTGTTGGCTTGGCCGAATCACTGGCATGGTTCGGTGGGGCGGTGGAGCGCAGGGCTGGGCGAAAGCTTTGTGTTCGACCGGGATCGATGCCACTAATGGCGATGTCCTTGGCCGTCATTCGCCTTCTTGAACGTGTTTCTGAAGATCTTGCTCTCGATCTCTGGGGCAGAGGCGATGTTAGGAGTTGGTGGTCTGCTTTGATTGTCGTTGGCGGTTCTTTTCTTTTCTTTTCTTTGTTGTTATTGTGGTTTTCCGGCCTAGCATCGCTTATATACTGGGTCACTCTGTATTTGTTTCTTGCACGTCAAAAAGAAAAGGATCCTGCCACCTTTGCCTATCAATTGGTATCAGGCCTTATATCACACGATCAAGCCCACCCTGATCTAGTCAGACTCCTTTGGGGCACTATTTATTCTTTCTAGGAATATGTTGGCATGTTCCGTTTATAGACATCTCATAGTGAAAACCAAAGCACTCATGGGTTGCAGATCGGCTAGTTAATTATAGTCATACGGAGTCTACTACTGTTGTATTGATGCATATACACTAGTAGAAAAAGGGCCATTTGTCCCGGTTCGTAAGGCCCATCTGTCCCGGTTGACGAACGAACCGGGACTAAAGGGTCGTTACTAATGCCCTAGGCCTTTAGTGCCGGTTCTTACACGAACCGGGACTGATGGGCCGCTGCGGCGAGCCCAGGCAGAAGGGCCTTTGGTCTCGGTTAGTGGGACCAACCGGGACCAAAAGACATCCACGCGTCAGCAGCTAGCAAGAGCTGAGGTTAATTTAGGTTGTTAGCTAGCTAATGGAGATAAGTGTCCTCTCTTATCTCCGTGCTTGGTTTACCAACGCTACTGCTATGCCTAAACATGGCTTAGATTGAAGTGAACGCAATATGTGGTGCATGTCGAAAGTAATACTAGTCCTAACTTGATCAAGTTTGGATTGTACTACTTTCGACATGCACCACATGCATGTTGCCTTCACTTCAATCCAATCCATGTTCGTTTCACTCACTGATATATATAATAACTCTTCATGCTCGCATCATGCATCATCATAATAACAAGTCCTACTAATCATCATCATACAACTTCTACTCGTTATTAGTAACAAGTCATACGATCATCATCCTCATAGTCATCGAACCAACCCTACTTAATTGTTCTTAGCACATGATCATCAGTATTAGATAGGACCTAAGTACCCTCTTTAAGGTAAAATAGCATAAAACAATATAGATCCTGTCTCCAATTCTTGCGCTTCGCTTCCTTTTGCTTTCAAGAACCTCCTTACGACTGTCCATACATTTTTTCCATTCTTTGATTAGCATGTCTCCACTTCTTTTAGAAATCCGGTATGGACGATTCAGATTCGTAGGATGACCTGGATGTATGTTCAAAACATCAAGGCTACCTTTCTGATACATCAAATGAGGCACACAATCCATCGGGATTCTCTATTGAAAAACATAGTAATAACTTCATAGTTAGCAATGATGTACTAGTTTTAGAAGTACGCAAAAGATGCACGGATGTCGTGATAGTAAAAAATCTTACCATGGTATCTCCATGGTAGTTATCGTGGTTCAACACGTGAACTAGTGGCACGTATTGACCATAATGTTGAGGAGTTTGATAGTAGATATTGTAATTCTCAATATCAGTACAAAAAGCAATCAGATGATTGCTACCTCTTGAGCACTGCGTTGGATTTCCCCGAAGAGGAGAGGATGATGCAGCAAAGTAGCATAAGTATTTCCCTCGGAATCAATCCAGTAGGAGGCTACGCGCGAGTCCCTCGTACCTACACAAAAACAATAGCTCAACGCAACCAACGCGCTTAGGGGTTGTCAATCCCTTCACGGTCACTTACGAAAGTGAGATCTGATAGAGATGATAGATAATATTTTTGGTATTTCTGGTATAGAGATGCAAAGTAAAAATTAAAAGGGCAAAGTAAAAAGCAAAGCAATAATAAAGTGATAGAGATTGATATGATGAGAAAGAGACTCGGGGGCCATAGATTTCACGGTGGGTGAACAAATTACTGTTGAGCAATTGACAGAATTGAGCATAGTTATGAGAATATCTAGGTATGATCATGTATATAGGCATCACGTCCGAGACAAGTAGACCGACTCCTGCCTGCATCTACTACTATTACTCCACTCATCAACCGCTATCTAGCATGCATCTAGAGTATTAAGTTAAAATCAGAGTAACGCCTTAAGCAAGATGACATGATGTAGAGGGATAGTTTCATGCAATATGATAAAAACCCCATCTTGTTATCCTCGATGCCAACAATACAATACGTGCCTTGCTGCCCCTTCTGTCACTTGGAAAGGACACCGCAAGATCGAACCCAAAGCTAAACACTTCTCCCATGGCAAGAAAAACCAATCTAGTATGCCAAACCAAACTGATATTTCGAAGAGACTTGCAAAGATAACCAATCATACATAAAAGAATTCAGAGAAGATTCAAATATTATTCATAGATAGACTGGATCATAAACACACAATTCATCGGTCTCAACAAACACACCGCAAAAAGAAGATTACATCGAATAGATCTCCACGAGAGAGGGGGGGAACATTGTATTGAGATCCAAAAAGAGAGAAGAAGCCATCTAGCTACTAACTATGGACCCATAGGTCTGAAGTAAACTACTCACACTTCATCAGAGGGGCTTGGATGATGATGTAGAAGCCCTCCATGATCGATGTCCCCTCTGGCGGAGCTCTGGAACAGGCCCCAAGATGGGATCTCATGGATACAGAAAGTTGCGGCGGTGGAATTAGGTTTTTGGCTCCGTATCTGATCGTTTGGGGGTACCTGGGTATATATAGGAGGAAGGAGTACATCGGTGGAGCTTCGAGGGGCCCACGAGGCAGGGGGCGCGCCCTAGAGGGGGACACCCTCCACCCTTGTGACCGCCTCGTGGCTTTCTTGACTGAGGGTCCAAGTCTCCTGGGTCTTATCTGATGAGAAAATCGCGTTCCCGATGGTTTCATTCCGTTTGGACTCCATTTGATATTATGTTTCTCCGAAACACTGAAATAGGCAAAAAACTGCAATTCTGGGCTGGGCCTTCGGTTAATAGGTTAGTCCCGAAAATAATATAAAAGTGGAAAATAAAGCCCAATATAGTCCAAAACAGTAGGTAATATAGCATGGAGCAATCAAAAATTATAGATACGTTGGAGACGTATCAAGCATCGCCAAGCTTAATTCCTGCTCGTCCTCGAGTAGGTAAATGATAAAAATAAAAATTTTGATGTGAAGTGCTACTTGGCATAATTTCAATGTAAATCTTCTTAATTGTGGTATGAATATTCAGATTCAAAAGATTCAAGACAAAAGTTCATGTTGACATAAAAATAATAATACTTCAAGCATACTAACAAAGCAATTATGTCTTCTCAAAATAACATGGCCAAAGAAAGCTATCTCTACAAAATCGTATAGTCTGGCTATGCTCTATCTTCACCACACAAAGTATTTAAATCATGCACAACCCCGATGACAAGCCAAGCAATTGTTTCATACTTTTGACATTTTCAAAACTTTTTCGATCTTCACGCAATACATGAGCGTGAGCCATGGATATAGCACTATATGTGGAATAGAATGGTGGTTGTGGAGAAGACAAAAAGAGGGGAAGATAGTCTCACATCAAATAGTCATATCAACGAGCTATGGAGATGTCCATCAATAGATATCAATGTGAGTGAGTAGGGATTGCCATGCAACGGATGCACTAGAGCTATAAGTATATGAAAGCTCAACAAAAGAAACTAAGTGGGTGTGCATCCAACTCGCTTTTTCATGAAGACCTAGGGCATTTTGAGGAAGCCCATCATTGGAATATACAAGCCAAGTTCTATAATGAAAAATTCTCACTAGTATATGAAAGTGACAGAATGAGAGACTCTCTGTCATGAAGATCATGGTGCTACTTTGAAGCACAAGTGTGGTAAAAGGATAGTAACATTGTCCCTTCTCTCTTTTTCTCTCATTTTTTTTGTTTGGGCCTTTTTTTATGGACTCTTTTTTTTCGTCCCGAGTCTCATCCCAACTTGTGGGGGAATCATAGTCTCCATCATCCTTTCCTCACTTGGGACAATTCTCTAAATATGATGATCATCACACTTTTTATTTTTCTTACAACTCAACAATTACAACTCAATACTTAGAACAAAATATGACTCTATATGAATGCCTCCGGCAGTGTACCGGGATATGCAATGAATCAAGAGTGACATGTATGAAAGAATTATGAACGGTGGCTTCGCCACAAATACGATGTCAACTACATGATCATGCTAGCAATATGACAATGATGGAGCGTGTCATAATGAACGGAACAGTGGAAAGTTGCATGGCAATATAACTCGGAATGGCTATGGAAATGCCATGATAGGTAGGTATGGTGGCTGTTTTGAGGAAGGTATTTGGTGGGTGTATGATACCGGCGAAAAGTGCGCGGTATTAGAGAGGCTAGCAATGGTGGAAGGAAGGAAAGTGCGTATAATCCATGGACTCAACATTAGTCATAAAGAACTCATATACTTATTGCAAAAATCTAGAAGTTATCAAAGCAAATTATTACGCGCATGCTCCTAGGGGGATAGATTGGTAGGAAAATACCATCGCTCGTCCCCGACCGCCACTCATAAGGAAGACAATCAATAAATAAATCATGCTCCGACTTCATCACATAACGGTTCACCATACGTGCATGCTACGGGAATCACAAACTTTAACACAAGCATTTCTCAAATTCACAACTACTCAACTAGCATGACTCTAATATCACCATCCTCATATCTCAAAACAATTATCAAGCATCAATTTTTTTCTTAGTATTCAACGCACTCAAAAGGAAGTTTTACAAATCTTGAATACCAAGCATATTATTATTAAGCAAATTACCGTGCTATTAAGACTCTCAAAATAATCTAAGTGAAGCATGAGAGATCAATAGTTTCTATAAAACAAATCCACAACCGTGCTCTAAAAGATATAAGTGAAGCACTAGAGCAAATCTATAAAACTCAAAAGATATAAGTGAAGCACATAGAGTATTCTATCAAATTCCAAATTATGTATGGCTCTCTCAAAAGGTGTGTACAGCAAGGATGATTGGGGTAGACTAACAAGCAAAGACTCAAATCATAAAAGACGCTCCAAGCAAAACACATATCACGTGGTGAATAAAAATATAGCTCCAAGTAAAGTTACCGCTAGAAGTAGACGGAAGAGGGGATACCTTCCGGGGCATCCCCAAGCTTTGGATTTTAGGTGTCCTTAGATTTTCTTGGGGGTGCCATGGGCATCCCCAAGCTTAGGCTCTTGCCACTCCTTGTTCCATAATCCATCAAATCTTTACCAAAAACTTGAAAACTTCACAACACAAAACTTAAAGTAGAAAATCTCGTCAGCTCCGTTAGCGAAAGAAAACAAAAGACCACTTCAAGGTACTGTAATGAACTCATTCTTTATTTATATTGGTGTTAAACCTACTGTATTCCAACTTCTCTATGGTTTATAAACTAGTTTACTAGCCATAGATTCATCAAAATAAGCAAACAACACTCGAAAAACAGAATCTGTCAAAAACAGAACAGTCTGTAGTAATCTGTAGCTAGCGCAAGATCTGGAACCCCAAAAATTCTAAAATAAATTGCTGGACGTGAGGAATTTATCTATTAATCATCTGCAAAAGTAATTAACTAAATACCACTCTCCAAATAAAAATGACAGCAGTTCTCGTGAGCGCTAAAGTTTCTGTTTTTCACAGAAAGTTCAACAAGACTTTCCCCAAGTCTTCCCAACGGTTCTACTTGGCACCACTGTTCAAGATATCTTCCGATATTCCGATAAATCGGCCGATTTATCGCTTACCGGTGTCTGACCGATAAGATATATCGGCCAATAAATCAACTGATATGACGATAAATCGGCCGATATGCCGATAAACTGGCCGATTTACCCCTTATCATGGGTCAACCGATAAGTTCCTGATAAGCGATATCCCTAACATTGCTTGGCACAAACACTAATTAAACACAAAAAACACAACCAAAAAAGAGGCCAAATAATTTATTTATTACTAAACAGGTGCAAAAAAGCAAGGAATAAAAATAAAATTGGGTTGCCTCCCAACAAGCGCTATCGTTTAACACCCCTAGATAGGCATAACAAGCAAGAATAGATCTAGGTATTGCCATCTTTGGTAGGCAATCCATAAGTGGCTCTCATGATAGATTCATATGATAATTTTATTTTCTTTCTAGGGAAGTGTTCCATGCCCTTTTTTAATGGAAATTGAAATCTAATATTCCCTTCCTTCATATCAATAATTGCACCAACCGTTCTAAGGAAAGGTCTACCGAGAATAATAGGGCAAGAAGGATTGCAATCTATATCAAGAACAATAAAATCTACGGGCACATAATTCCTATTTGCAGCAATAAGAACATCATTAATTCTTCCCGTAGGTTTCTTAATAGTGGAATCTGCAAGATGCAAGTTTAGAGAGCAATCATCAAAATCACGGAAATCTAGCAAATCACACAAAGTTTTGGGAATAGTAGAGACACTAGCACCCAAATCACACAAAACAGAAAACTCATAATCTTTAATTTTAATTTTAATAGTAGGTTCCCACTCATCATAAAGTTTTCTAGGGATAGAAACTTTCAACTCAAGTTTTTCTTCATAAGGTTGCATCAAGGCATCAACGATATGTTCGGTAAAGGCTTTATTTTGACTATAAGCATGAGGAGAATTTAGCACGGATTGCAACAAGGAAATACAATCAATTAAAGAGCAATTTTCATAATTAAATTCCTTGAAATCCAATATAGTGGGTTTAGCATCATCTAGGGTTTTATTTCTTGTAATCCCACTTTTATCAATTTCATCATCAAGATCTAAATACTCCGAATTTTTAGAACGCCTTCTAGGTAACTTTGGATCGTATTCAGTCCCATCATTATCAAGATTAATATTTCAAAACAAAGATTTAATAGGGGACACATCAATAACTTTTAGATCTTCATCTTTATTTTCATAGGAATTGGAAGAACATGCTTTAATAAAGGCATCTTTCATAGCACGCGTCCTAGCGGTTCTTTCCTTGCACTCATCAATGGAAATTATCATGGCTTTGAGAGACTCATTGATATCATGCTTAGGAGGAATAGATCTAATCTTTAAAGAATCAACATCAAGAGAAATTCTATCAACGTTCCTAGCCAAATCATCAATCTTAAGCAATTTTTCTTCAATCATAGCATTAAAATTCTTTTGCGAAGAAATAAATTATTTAATATTAGATTAAAAATCAGAGGGCATCTTATTATAATTTCCATAAGAATTGTTGTAGGAATTACCATAATTATTAGAGGGATTACTAGGATAAGGCCTAGAGTTGAAATTTCCTCCATACGCGTTGTTACCAAAATTATTCCTACCAACAAAATTCACATCCATAGATTCATTATTATTCTCAATCAAAGTAGACAAAGGCATATCATTAGGATCAGATGAAACACTCTTAGTAGCAAATAATTTCATAAGTTCATCCATCTTTCCACTCAAAACATTACTTTCTTCTATCGCATGCACTTTTTTATTAGTGGATCTTTCAGTGTGCCATTGAGAATAATTAACCATAATATTATCTAGGAGTTTAGTAGCATCTGCTAAAGTGATTTCCATAAAAGTGCCTCCCGCGGCCGAATCTAAAAGATTTTTAGAAGCAAAATTCAATCCGGCATAAAAAATTTGTATAATCATCCACAAATTCAAACCATGAGTAGGGAAATTATGTATGATTAATTTCATTCTCTCCCAAGCTTGTGCAACATGTTCATGATCAAGTTGCTTAAAATTCATAATATCGTTTCTAAGAGAGATGATCTTAGCGGGAGGAAAATACTTAGAGATAAAAGCATCTTTGCACTTGTTCCATCAATCAATACTATTTTTAGGCAAAGAAGAAAACCAAGCTTTAGCATGATCTCTAAGCGAAAAAGGAAATAGCTTCAATTTAATCATTATCGACATCTTTCTTATTTTGCATGTCACACAAATCAACGAAGCTATTAAGATGGGTAGCGGCATCTTCACTAGGAAGGCCGGAAAATAGATCTTTCATGACAAGATTCAGCAAAGCAGCATTAATTTCACAAGATTCAGCATCGGTAAGAGGAGCAATCGGAATGCTAAGGAAATCATTATTGTTGGTATTGGTGAAGTCACACAATTTGGTATTATCTTGAGCCATCGCGACAAACAAGCAATCCAACACACGAGCAAACAAAAGGCAAATGGGCAAAAAGAGGCAAATAGAGAAAGATAGGGAGGATAGAGAGAGAGAGGGATGATAGAGAGAGAGAGGGCGAATAAAACGGCAAGGGTGATGTGGGGGAGAGGAAAACGAGAGGCAAATGGCAAATAATGTAATGCGGGAGATAGGGATTGTGATGGGTACTTGGTATATTGACTTTTGCGCAGACTCCCCGGCAACGGCGCCAAAAATTCTTCTTGCTACCTCTTGAGCACTGTGTTGGATTTCCCCGAAGAGGAGAGGATGATGCAGCAAAGTGGCGTAAGTATTTCCCTTAGTTTTTGAGAACCAAGGTATCAATCCAGTAGGAGGCTACGCATGAGTCCCTCGTACCTACACAAAAACAATAACTCAACACAACCAACATGCTTAGGGGTTGTCAATCCCTTCACGGTCACTTACGAAAGTGAGATCTGATAGAGATGATAGATAATATTTTTGGTATTTTTGGTATAGAGATGCAAAGTAAAAAGTAAAAGGGCAAAGTAAAAAGCAAAGCAATAATAAAGTGATGGAGATTGATATGATGAGAAAGAGACTCGGGGGCCATAGATTTCACTAGTGGGTTCTCTCAAGAGCATAAGTATTCTACGGTGGGTAAACAAATTACTGTTGAGCAATTGACATAATTTAGCATAGTTATGAGAATATCTAGGTATGATCATGTATATAGGCATCACGTCCGACACAAGTAGACCGACTCCTGCCTCCATCTACTACTATTACTCCACTCATCGACCGCTATCCAGCATGCATCTAGAGTATTAAGTTAAAAATAGAGTAACGCCTTAAGCAAGATGACATGATGTAGAGGGATAGTTTCATGCAATATGATAAAAACCCCATCTTGTTATCCTCGATGGCAACAATACAATACATGCCTTGCTGCCCCTTCTGTCACTGGGAAAGGACACCGCAAGATCGAACCCAAAGCTAAGCACTTCTCCCATGGAAAGAAAAACCAATCTAGTAGGCCAAACCAAACTGATAATTTGAAGAGACTTGCAAAGATAACCAATCATACATAAAAGAATTCAGAGAAGATTCAAATATTATTCATAGATAGACTGGATCATAAACCCACAATTCATCGGTCTCAACAAACACACCGCAAAAAGAAGATTACATCGAATAGATCTCCACGGGAGAGGGGGAGAACATTGTATTGAGATCCAAAAAGAGAGAAGAAGCCATCTAGCTACTAACTATGGACCCGTAGGTCTAAAGTAAACTACTCACACTTCATCAGAGGGGCTTGGATGATGATGTAGAAGCCCTCCGTGATCGATGCCCCCTCTGGCGGAGCTCCGAAATAGGCCCCAAGATGGGATCTCGTGGATACAGAAAGTTGCGGCGGTGGAATTAGGTTTTTGGCTCCGTCTCCGATCGTTTGGGGGTACGTAGGTATATATAGGAGGAATGAGTACGTCGGTGGAGCTTCGAGGGGCCCACGAGGCAGGGGGGAGCGCCCTAGGGGGGCGCCCTCCACCCTCGTGCCCGCCTCGTGGCTTTCTTGACGGAGGGTCCAAGTCTCCTGGGTCTTGTCTGATGAGAAAATCACGTTCCCGAAGGTTTCATTCCGTTTGGACTCCGTTTGATATTCTGTTTCTCCGGAACACTGAAATAGGCAAAAAACATCAATTTTGGGTTGGGCCTCCGGTTAATAGGTTAGTCCCAAAAATAATATGAAAGTGGAAAATAAATCCCAATATAGTCCAAAACAGTAGGTAATATAGCATGGAACAATCAAAAATTATAGATACGTTGGAGACGTATCAATGATTTTTCTCCTGATAAGTTAATTCGGAGCCATCGATGTAGTGGGTTTTTTCTACCATCTTCCACACATTTTTTTAATAATGAAAATAAGTTGTCAACTATTTTGAAATAAACAATATAAATTAGTTAATAACTATGTTTGAGAAACTCACATAACGGTAGAATTGGAGGCGTATCAACAAGGACCCAGATGTCCATATTGTCTTGCTCTATTTCAGGATCACCAAGATCCATGGTGACAAGCATATCCTCATGAAAACCATACATCTTGCAAAGTGCTTTCCATTTTTTGCAACGAAAATGGGTTACGCTCTCAGAATTGTACAGCTTTACTTCGAAATCCATACCATGATGGGTCCTTAGGTGAATTTTCTTTGTTTCCATCCTTTCATGGTTTTCAAAACCCATCCTCTCCAAGACATAGCGTCTTGCATGGCATGGGATAAGCTAGTCGAATTATAAGAGATGAAAATTACACGTTGAAATAGTTGAAGTCGTGCTTAATTACGAAAAAAACACTTGTCGTCGTTGCGTACCGTTTCAGCATCGAAGGTCTCCTCGAGCTTTATGTTGAAGCGCCGATCTTCGTCTAGGTGATTCCTGTCGCACAGACCTCGGTCGTCGTGGCACCAGTCGCACTCCCCCGGGAGACTTTCGTCGTCCGAGTACGACATTTCCTATGTTCATAATTCAAATATTAAACTTCTACATCATATGAGCATTCATACTTGATGGCCATTACATTTCAATGGTTGAAAATATGAGCAAAAACATTTCAAAATATCTTATAGGACTCATATTGACATGGAGATTTGGCTGGTCTCACCTCGAGGTCGGAGGGGGGTCGGTGACGGGGGTGATGGCGGGGATGATGGAGGGGGCTCCTAGATTTCTGCAAAAACAAAAACCCTATTGTAGGAAATATACCCTAGAGGCAATAATAAATTAGTTATTATTATATTTCCTTGTTCATGATAATCGTTTATTATCCATGCTAGAATTGTATTGATAGGAAACTCAGATACATGTGTGGATACATAGACAAACACCATGTCCCTAGTAAGCCTCTAGTTGACTAGCTCGTTGATCAATAGATGGTTATGGTTTCCTGACCATGGACATTGGATGTCATTGATAACGGGATCACATCATTAGGAGAATGATGTGATGGACAAAGACCCAATCCTAAGCCTAGCACAAGATCATGTAGTTCGTATGCTAAAGCTTTTCTAATGTCAAGTATCATTTCCTTAGACCATGAGATTGTGCAACTCCCGGATACCGTAGGAGTGCTTTGGGTGTGCCAAACGTCACAACGTAACTGGGTGGCTATAAAGGTACACTACAGGTATCTCCGAAAGTGTCTGTTGGGTTGGCACGAATCGAGACTAGGATTTGTCACTCCATGTAAACGGAGAGGTATCTCTGGGCCCACTCGGTAGGACATCATCATAATATGCACAATGTGATCAAGGAGTTGATCACGGGATGATGTGTTACGAAACGAGTAAAGAGACTTGCCAGTAACGAGATTGAACAAGGTATCGGGATATCGACGATCGAATCTCGGGCAAGTATCGTACCGCTAGACAAAGGGAATTGTATACGAGATTGATTAAGTCCTTGACATCGTGGTTCATCCGATGAGATCATCGTGGAATATGTGGGAGCCAACATGGGTATCCAGATCCTGCTGTTGGCTACTGACCGGAGAGTCATCTCGGTCATGTCTGCATGTCTCCCGAACCCGTAGGGTCTACACACTTAAGGTTCGGTCACTACAAGAAACCTGTTAATCGATGACAGTCCCGAGCTGTCATGGATCAATGAAAAACCGTCGTGGATGTGCACACGTGACGGATTTGAAATCCGTCATGTATATCGCGTCATAATTTGGCACATCACCTTCCTTGACGGTTTCTGGCCGTCATAGATCTGTCCCCAGGCCCGCTGGGCCCAAGATTCCATGACAGACTAATCCGTCACAGATTTACGTTACCTGGTAGCAACATGGACCTGACGTGGCGTCTATGTGGATCTGATGTGGCAGCCAACATGGCCCATCAAGTATCCAGCCCAATTAAGGTTTTAGTCCAATAATTTTGGTCCAGTCCAACCCATTAGCCACTTATTTCAGTTCTACCCATTAGAATACCTATTCTTTTAGTCCAACCATTAGCCCATTTTTTGTCCAGCGTGTTTTTCATGCAACCCAATTGCAACAAGACAAATTCATTCACACAATAGCATCTGGCCACAAGAAAATACAAACTTCCAACAATCTAGTCTAATTTCTGAAAACAAATATTTGTATCACAACATATATAGAAAGCGCTATAAGCATTTTTTTTTATTTCGAGTAAACTATAGTACTAGCTGGAATTAATCTCCAACACTGCACCACTAATGCTTCCAGGTAGTTATTCGAAGCCAAGTAATTCCTGCTAAAAACTTCAATCTCCAGCTGAGTGCCAACCTGCATAGAATCCAAAACATATACAAAAATATAGTAAGTAATAACAGCCAGCCCCCAAATGAATCTACAGAGTAATAGTATACTCCCTCCGTAAAGAAATATAAGACCGGTTAGATCACTAAAGTTGTGATCTAAACGCTCTTATATTTGTTTACAGAGGGAGTAGTTGATTTTCCAAACAATTTTTAAGCAAAGGATGGAAAGATCATTTCTTATTCATCAAGTACCACAAAAAGTGAAGTTTATATACACTGATAGGGCTTGGTCTATCAAAACAGATTGTTCATACAATACAGGATGGTCCATACAATACAATGTTCTGTAGTTTGTAGTTAGAAAACCAGAGGCATACTTTCTTCACCAATTAAAGCCAATTCCTATCAAACTTGCTTTTTTCATGTAAAATAAAAAACACTTAAAAGCAAAACATTTTAGGCAATTAAATGATCCACCTAGTGATCTCATTATTCTAATAGTAGAATTCTTTACAAAGACCAAATATTCACGAGCATGAGAGAACTTCAGTTAAGCAATTTAGAACAAGGGAAAAGCTTGGGAGCAGCCGGCTGATCCAGCACGGGCGTCCGTCGCCTCCGGAGCGTGACACGTGTCCCATTTGTAGCTTGCACACCACACTATTCTAACTACCTGCCACACGTGTTTTCAGCTTTGGCATACTGAAACACACGCAATAGTGACTCATCATGTTCCAAACTACATGAAAGTGTTGACCACAATAAATAAATGCAATATTACTTCAGGTTTTAACAAAAATCTGAAGTGGATACACCACCACAACTGTCTGAATATTCACAGCTGACCAAACCTGACGGATATATAAGGCGCTCTTCACAGTGCCACCATCACCTCTGTCTCTGTTTGCTCAGTAATAATTGCCAATTGGCATAATATTACTAATAATAAACACAAGTGTTTTTTTTTTTGCCCAAACAATGAGTCCATGGTGAGATTTACCATTCCTAAAAGAACCAAGAAGTGGTCTAACATAGATAGACAGTACACTGTATAACAAGTGAGCAATAGTAAACGCTAACTGAACTCCAATTGGATTGGGGTAATCATTGTCTTCCAAAATTAAAATGTTTGAAGTTATATCAACATTTTTTACATTTACACCTAGTAGTTAAATACTGTTGCATACATAAATTGATATTGAGTAATTTCAGATTTACATGACAATGTAAAAGAAGAAGAGAAAGCCGAAATTCACCTGCACAGGAATGGAATCCAACTTGCCATGTGAGCCATTTCGAGATATAACAGCTGAATGTGGGTTGTCACTCCAAGATACGTGATCCAGGCTGAAATTGAACAAATACCTTGCAGTAGAAAGAAATAAGTAATTAAGGTTCCTAAGATACAGTATAATGAACAACACTAGGGAGCAAGGAAGCACTGGTGGAGCTTTGCGACGGCAAAAGCGTGCCATGGCCCGCCCAGCCGCTGAGGTAAAAATTAACTATATACGCGCAGGCCAGCCCACGACAGCCTCGCTCGCATGCTGTCTCGCCTCGTCAAGCTTCTCTCCTTGCATCCAGCCTCGGTCGCCCTCGATGCTAGGGCACGAGCCAGGCGAACAGCTGCACGGAGGGAAAGAGAGAGGTGGGCCGGAGCAGCAAATTAAGGTCCGGCTGCCGGTCGCAGCGAGTAGCAGCGCAGAGCGGTGCGGACTGTGAATGCTCGAGGGCGACCCATGCCGCGGTGGCTTGGCCATACCCCAGGCGGCAGCTAGCAGCGGCTGCGCCCAGCCGGGCGACAGCAAGTGCAGACCTAGGCGACGAGCGTTGCTGCACTAACACAGGCACATGCACACCCCGCTAACTCTCATCTCCCAGGCAGTCTAATTTCCCTATAAAAAGTAGGCTATAGCACTATGAGATTCAGTGAATTGATAATAGACATGCTAATTTGGGTAGTAGATAATTGCCATGGGCACTGGGTAGCAACGCTAATCAACGCAAAATCGATTTGGTTTTCAAGTGAAAAAAGAGATGTACGTTACGGATGGAGTTGAGGAAGACTTTTCAGCGGCAGCCATCATCCTTTCCTTGGGTTGATTTTTTCATGGTTTTTAGATTGGCCTGCCTAGGCTTTTCTTTGTAGCTCCGCCACTGCAAGGAAAGCAAGAAATAGATAAACTGACCAGAAGCCATTGTCGCAGATGGACACACAAGCAGTTCTGACAGAGAAATCCAGAATAAACAAGCATGAGAACCCCTAAAAATCATTAATAAATAAGATGGAGTATGGTGTCTAGACAGTATTCTGGGAAGAACAAGTATTATGTACCAAGTGAAAAGCAAGCAAGCCATTCCCCTGGACGTAGGAAGACCAAAGGCAAGACAAAGGGGTGGATAGAGAGATGAATCTTGCGACATGTAAATTGGAAAATCTGTCTTAGTCGCGCGCAACTTGTATCCTAAAACACATCTAGAACTCAATTACTGAACTAATCAGAGATGGTTAAGAATCTGTAGGTTTTATTCCCATATTACTGGATTTTCTTGCACTGTCGTACTAATAGCCAACATCGTCGATGCTGTCTGTGCTCTGCACTCACCATCTAATGAAATCGATGCGGTCGGTGCCGTGGTCGAGCGTGAAGGACTCGTTTGTGTTCTGCTCCGCCTTGCAGCTAACCATCCCCATGAGACCGACCTGCAGATCCCCATCCCGAATACGAAACTATGTAAGCACTCAATCCCTGACGAACAACCAAGATGGGTGACTCCTTACTCACAAGGGCTCTCCGTCGGATGGAGCTGGATCCGTGCCCGCTGCCGGTGACCTCGGGGACTTACAAATTTGGCTGCCTGCCCCACCGCGGTGACCTCGGGGGCTTCCAAGTCCGGCCGTCAGTCCCGCTGCCGCCACTGCCACCTCGGCTTGAGGGGTAGGACTAGGGGAGATCTGAATGGCGATGGTAGGGGAATGGTGGGGAGCGGCCCGGCGCGGGGTGGTTCAGCGCCGGCGGCGGTGTAGCGGCACGGGGTGGTTCAGCGCCGGCGCCGGTGGAGTGGCACCAGGAGGATAGATGGAGTGGCGGCGGCTGAAGGTTGGTAGGGAGGAGCTGGGAGAAAGGTAATTAGGGTTAGGTTGGCGTGGACTCTGCAGTTAAACGGGTCGGCTCGAAAATTTCAACACCTCGCGCTGGCGACTTAAAATTTTCTTTTGCCGCGCGTGCTCTCAGGTTTGGTTTCTTTAGGGTTGATTGCATTCGACTGAACCGTGGGCCAAACAAATGGCACATCAGCTAGAACCATCCATGACGGTCCAAATGGTATATGAAGAAAAAAAGTCTAAGCCCGACTAGGCACAGCTGGTCGATCCGTGACAGTTTTTGTGACGGTCTCTCAAAGTTTGTCATAAAGGGGCTACTGTTTTCAAGCCCATTCGTATCTTGCTTATATGTGACGGTTTTCATGACGGATCTCGTGAACGTCACCAGAAATCCGTCATGAATTAACAGATTTCTTGTAGTGGGTGACGCTAGGGTTATAGAGATATTAGTATGCGGTAACCCGAAAGTTGTTCGGAGTCCCGGATGAGATCCCGGACGTCACGAGGAGTTCCGGAATGGTCCGGAGGTAAAGATTTATATATGGGAAGTCTTGTTTTGGTCGCCGGAAAAGTTTCGCGCATTATCGGTATTGTACCGAGAGTGCCGAAAGAGGTCCGGGGATCCACCAAGGGGGTCCACCTGCCCCGGGGGGCCACATGGGCTGTAGGGGTGTGCGCCTTGGCCTATATGGGCCAAGGGAACCAGCCCCGAGAGGCCCATGCACCAAGAGATAAGGGAAAGGAAGAGTCCTAAAGGGGGAAGGCACCTCCTAGGTGCCTTGGGGAGGATGGACTCCTCCATGGCCGCACCCTTCCTTGGAGGAAGGGCCAAGGCTGCGCCCCCCCCCCCCTCTCCCTTGGCCCTATATATTGTGGGGGGAAGGGAGGGCAGCCACACCTAAGCCCTGGCGCCTCCCTCTCCCTCCCATGACACATCTCCCTCCTCCCGCAGCGCTTGGCGAAGCCCTGTTGGAATCCCGCTACTTCCACCACCACGCCGTCGTGCTGCTGGATCTCCATCAACCTCTCCTCCCCCCTTGCTGGATCAAGAAGGAGGATACGTCGCTTCTCCGTACGTGTATTGAACGTGGAGGTGCCGTCCGTTCGGCGCTAGGATCATCGGTGATTTGGATCACGACGAGTACGACTCCATCAACCCCGTTCTCTTGAACGCTTCCGCGCGCGATCTACAAGGGTATGTAGATCCACTCCTCCCTCGTTGCTAGATGACTCCATAGATAGATCTTGGTGACACGTAGGAAAATTTTGAATTTATGCTACGTTCCCCAACAGTGGCATCATGAGCTAGGTCTATGCGTAGTTTCTATGCACGAGTAGAACACAAAGTAGTTGTGGGCGTTGATTTTGTTCAATATGCTTACCGTAACTAGTCCAATCTTGATTCGGCGGCATTGTGGGATGAAGCGGCCCGGACCAACCTTACATGTACGCTTACGTGAGACCGGTTCCACCGACTAACATGCACTAGTTGCATAAGGTGGCTGGCGGGTGTCTGTCTCTCCCACTTTACTCGGATCGGATTCGATGAAAAGGGTCCTTATGAAGGGTAAATAGCAATTGGCATATCACGTTGTGGTTTTTGCGTAGGTAAGAAATGTTCTTGCTAGAAACCCATAGCAGCCACGTAAAACATGCAAACAACAATTAGAGGACGTCTAACTTGTTTTTGCAGGGTATGCTTTGTGATGTGATATGGCCAAAAGGATGTGATGAATGATATATGTGATGTATGAGATTGATCATGTTCTTGTAATAGGAATCACGACTTGCATGTCGATGAGTATGACAACCGGCAGGAGCCATAGGACTTGTCTTTATTTATTTATGACCTGCGTGTCAACATAAACGTCATGTAATTACTTTACTTTATTGCTAAAGCGTTAGCCATAGTAGTAGAAGTAATAGATGACATGACAACTTCAAGAAGACACGATGATGGAGATCATGATGATGGAGATCATGGTGTCATGCCGGTGACAACGATGATCATAGAGCCCCGAAGATGCAGATCAAAAGGAGCAATATGATATTGGCCATATCATGTCACTATTTGATTGCATGTGATGTTTATCATGTTTTTGCATCTTATTTGCTTAGAACGACGGTAGTAAATAAGATGATCCCTCATTAATAATTTCAAGAAAGTGTTCCCCCTAACTGTGCACCGTTGCGACAGTTCGTTGTTTCGAAGCACCACGTGATGATCGGGTGTGATAGATTCTAACGTTCACATACAACGGGTGTAAGACAGATTTACACACGCGAAACACTTAGGTTGACTTGACGAGCCTAGAATGTACAGACATGGCCTCGGAACACAAGAGACTGAAAGGTCGAGCATGAGTCGTATGGTAGATACGATCAACATGAAGATGTTCACCGATGATGACTAGTCTGTCTCACGTGATGATCGGACACGACCTAGTTGATTCGGATCATGTAATCACTTAGATGACTAGAGGGATGTCTATCTGAGTGGGAGTTCATAAGATGAACTTAATTATCCTGAACATAGTCAAAAGGTCTTCGCAAATTATGTCGTAGCTCGCGTTTCAGTTCTACTGTTTAGATATGTTCCTAGAGAAAATTTAGTTGAAAGTTGATAGTAGCAATTATGCGGACTAGGTCCGTAAACTGAGGATTGTCCTCATTTGCTTCATAGAAGGCTTATGTCCTTAATGCACCGCTCAATGTGCTGAACCTTGAACGTCGTCTGTGGATGTTACGAACATCTAACATACACATTTTGATAACTACGTGATAGTTTAGTTAAACGGTTTAGAGTTGAGGCACCAAAGACGTTTTTGAAACGTCGCGAAACATACGAGATGTTTTGAGGGCTGAAATTGGGATTTCAAGCTCGTGCCCACGTCAAGAGGTATAAGACCTCCGACGATTTTCTTAGCCTGTAAACTAAGGGAGAAAAGCTCAATTCTTGAGCTTGTGCTCAGATTGTCTGAGTACAACAATCATTTGAATCGAGTGGGAGTTGATCTTCCAGATGAGAAAGTGATGTTTCTCCGAAGTCATTACCACCAAGCTGCTAGAGCTTCGTGATGAACTATAATATATCAGGGACATATATGATGATCCTTGAGATATTCGCGATGTTTGACACCAAAAAAGTAGGAATCAAGGAGCATCAATTGTTGATGGTTGATGAAACCACTAGTTTCAAGAAGGGCAAGGGCACGAAGGGATACTTCATGAAACGGCAATTCAGCTGCTACTCTAGTGAAGAAACCCAAGGTTGAACCCAAACCCGAGACTAAGTGCTTCTGTAATAAGGGGAACAGCACTGGAGCAGAATTACCCTAGATACTTGGTAGATGAGAAGGCTGGCAAGGTCGATAGAAGTATATTGGATATACATTGTGTTGATGTGTACTTTACTAGTACTCCTAGTAGCACCAGGGTATTAGATACCGGTTCGGTTGCTAAGTGTTAGTAACTCGAAATAAAAGCTACGGAATAAACGGAGACTAGCTAAAGGTGAGCTGACGATATATGTTGGAAGTGTTTCCAATGTTGATATGATCAAGCATCGAGATTGGTGTTTACGTTGAGCATAGACATGATTGGATTATGTCTATCGCAATACGGTTATTCATTTAAGGAGAATAACGGTTACTCTGTTTATTTGAATAATACCTTCAATGGTCTTGCACCTAAAATGAATGGTTCATTGAATCTCGATCATAGTGATACACATGTTCATGCCAAAAGATATAAGATAGTAATGATAGTACCACCTACTTGTGGCACTGCCACTTAAGTCATATAGGTATAAAACGCATGAAGAGGCTCCATGTTGATGGATCTTTGGACTCACTCATTTTTCAAAAATTAGAGACGTGCGAACCATGTCTATTGGTGTATATGCATGAAGAAACTCCATGCAAATGGACCGTTTGGACTCACTTGATTTTGAAACACTTGAGACATGCAAATCATACCACATGGGCAAGATGACTGAAAGCCTCGTTTTCAGTAAAATGGAACTAGAAAGCAACTTGTTGGAAGAAATACATTTTGATGTGTGCAGTCCAATGAGTCCTGAGGCGTGTAGTGGATATCGTTATGTTCTTACTTCACACATGATTTGAGTAGATGTTGAGTACATTTACTTGATAAATCACGAGTCTGAATTATTTAAAGGTTCAAGTAATTTCAGGGTGAAGTTGAAAGATCGTCGTGGCAAGAGGATAAAATATCTATGATATGATCATAGAGATGAATATCTAAATTACGAGTTTGGCACAGAATTAAGACATTGTGGAAATTGTTTCACAACTAATACAGCCTGGAACACCATAGTGTGATGGTGTGTCCGAACATCATAACTGCACCCTATTGGATATGATGCATACCATGATGTCTCTTATCGAATTACCACGATAGTTTATGGGTTAGGCATTAAAGACAACCACATTCACTTTAAATAGGGCACCACGTAATTCCGATGAGATGACACCATATGAACTATGGTTTAGAGAAACCTAAGCTATCATTTCTTAACAGTTTGGGGCTGCGACGCTTATGTGAAAAAGTTTCAGGCTGATAAGCTCGAACCCAAAGCGGATAAATGCATCTTCATAGGACACCCAAAACAGTTGGGTATACCTCCTGTCTCAGATCCGAAAGCAATAAGGGATTGTTTCTAGAATCGGGTCCTTTCTCGAGGAAAAGTTTCTCTCGAAAGAATTGAGTGGAAGAATGGTGGAGACTTGATGAGGTTATTGAACCGTCTCTTCAACTAGTGTGTGGCAGGGCACAGGGAGTTGTTCCTGTGGCACCTACACCAATTGAAGTGGAAGCTTATGATAGTAATCATGAAACTTCAAATCAAGTCACTACCAAATCTCGTAGGATGACAAGGATGTGTACTACTTCAGAGTGGTACGTAATCCTGTCTTGGAAGTCATGTCGCTAGACAACAATGAACCTACGAGCTATGGAGAAGCGATGGTGGGCCTGGATTCCAAAATGGCTCGAGGCCATATAATCCGAGAGAGGATCCATATATGAAAACAAAGTGTAGACTTTGGAAGAACTACTTGATGGTCGTAAGGCTGTTAGGTACATATGGATTTTAAAAGGAAGACGGACAATGATGGTAAGTATCACCAATTAAAAAGCTCGACTTGTCGTTAAGATGTTTTCGGACAAGTTCAAGGAGTTGACTACGATGAGACTTTCTCACTCGTAGTGATGCTAAGAGTCTGTTGGAATTATATTAGCAATTACTGCATTATTTGTGAAATCTTGCAGATAGGATGCCAAAAACCATTGTTTCCTCGACGATTTGTGAGGAAAGGTTGTATGTGATACAACCGGAAGGTTTTGTTAATCCTGAAAGATGCTAATAAGTATGCAAAGCTCCAGCAATCCTTCTAAGGACTGGAGTAAGCATCTCGGAGCTGGAATGTATGCTTTGATAAGATGATCAAAGTTTTGGGTGTATACAAAGTTTATGAGAAACTTGTATTTCCAAAGAAGTGAGTGGGAGCACTATAGAATTTCTGATAAATATATGTTGACATATTGTTGATCAGAAATGACGTAGAATTTCTGGAAAGCATATAGGGTTATTTGGAAAGTGTTTTTCAATGGAAAGCCTGGATTAAGCTACTTGAACATTGAGCATCAAGATCTATAAGGATAGATCAAAACTCTTAATGGTACTTTCAAATGAGCACATACCTTGACATGATCTTGAAGATGTTCAAAATGGACCAGTCAAAGGAGTTCTTGTCTGAGTTGTAAGGTATGAAGTTAAGACTTAAAGCTCGACCACGGCAGAAGAAAGAGGAAGGACGAAGGTCGTCCCCTATGCTTTTGTCATAGGCTCTATACGGTATGCCATGCTGAGTACCGCACTTGATGTGTGCCTTGCCACATATCTGGCAAGAGGGTACAAAGGTAATCTAGGAGTAGATCACCAGATAGCGGTCTAAATTATCCTTAAAGGAATAAAGATATGTTCCTCGGTTATGGAGGTGATAAAGAGTTCGACGTAAAGAGTTACGTTGATGCGAGCTTAACACCTATCCGGATAGCTCTGAGTAGAGATACCGGATACGTATAATGGAGCAACAATTTAGAATAGCTCCAAGTAGAACAGTTATTTGAAATGGCTCCAAATATAGTGTAGTAGCTGCATCTACAAGATGACATAGAGATTTGCGAAGTACATACGGATCTGAAAGATTCAGACCCGTTGACTATAACATCTCTCACAAGCATAACATGATCAAACCCAGAACTCATCGAGTGTTAATCACATGGTAATGTGAACTAGATTATTGACACTAGTAAACTCTTTGGGTGTTAGTCACATGGGGAGGTGACCTTGAGTGTTAATCACATATCGATGTGAACTGGATTATTGACTCTAGTGCAAGTGGGAGACTGTTGGAAATATGCCCTAGAGGCAATAATAAATTAGGTATTATTATATTTCCTTGTTCATGATAATCGTTTATTATCCATGCTAGAATTTATTGATAGGAAACTCAGATACATGTGTGGATACATAGACAAACACCATGTCCCTAGTAAGCCTCTAGTTGACTAGCTCGTTGATCAATAGATGGTTACGGTTTCCTGACCATGGACATTGGATGTCATTGATAACGGGATCACATCATTAGGAGAATGATGTGATGGACAAAGACCCAATCCTAAGCCTAGCACAAGATCATGTAGTTCGTATGCTAAAGCTTTTCTAATGTCAAGTATCATTTCCTTAGACCATGAGATTGTGCAACTCCCGGATACCGTAGGAGTGCTTTGGGTGTGCCAAACGTCACAACGTAACTGTGTGGCTATAAAGGTACACTATAGGTATCTCCGAAAGTGTCTGTTGGGTTGGCACGAATCGAGACTGGGATTTGTCACTCCGTGTAAACGGAGAGGTATCTCTGGGCCCACTCGGTAGGACATCATCATAATGTGCACAATGTGATCAAGGAGTTGATCACGGGATGATGTGTTACGAAATGAGTAAAGAGACTTGCCGGTAACGAGATTGAACAAGGTATTTGGATACCGACGATCGAATCTCGGGCAAGTATCGTACCGCTAGACAAAGGGAATTGTATACGGGATTGATTAAGTCCTTGACATCGTGGTTCATCCGATGAGATCATCGTGGAACATGTGGGAGCCAACATGGGTATCCAGATCCCGCTGTTGGCTATTGACAGGAGAGTCATCTCGGTCATGTCTGCATGTCTCATGAACCCGTAGGGTCTACACACTTAAGGTTCGGTGACGCTAGGGTTATAGATATATTAGTATGCGGTAACCCAAAAGTTGTTCGGAGTCCCGGATGAGATCCCGGACGTCAAGAGGAGTTCCGGAATGGTCCCGAGGTAAAGATTTATATATGGGAAGTCTTGTTTTGGTCGTCGGAAAAGTTTCGCGCATTATCGGTATTGTACCGGGAGTGCCGAAAGGGGTCCGGGGGTCCACCAAGGGGGTCCACCTGCCCCGGGGGGGCCACATGGGCTGTAGGGGTGTGCGCCTTGGCCTATATGGGCCAAGGGCACCAGTCCCAAGAGGCCCATGCGCCCAGAGATAAGGGAAAGGAAGAGTCCTAAAGGGGGAAGGCACCTCCTAGGTGCCTTGGGGAGGATGGACTCCTCCCTGGCCGCACCCTTCCTTGGAGGAAGGGCCAAGGCTGCGCCCCCCCCCTCTTCCTTGGCCCTATATATAGTGGGGGGAAGGGAGGGCAGCCACACCTAAGCCCTGGCGCCTCCCTCTCCCTCCCATGACACATCTCCCTCCTCCCGCAGCGCTTGGCGAAGCCCTGTTGGAAACCCTCTACTTCCACCACCACGCCGTCGTGCCGCTGGATCTCCATCAACCTCTCCTCCCCCCTTGCTGGATCAAGAAGGAGGAGGCGTCGTTGCTCCGTACGTGTATTGAACGCGGAGGTGCCGTCCGTTCTGCGCTAGGATCATCGGTGATTTGGATCACGACGAGTACGACTCCATCAACCCCGTTCTCTTGAACGCTTCCGCGCGCGATCTACAAGGGTATGTAGATCCACTCCTCCCTCGTTGCTAGATGACTCCATAGATAGATCTTGGTGACACGTAGGAAAATTTTTAATTTATGCTACGTTCCCCAACACCTATAAGCTATCAACTAATCAAATGCATACGCCTTGCATAGTGCTCTCCAATTTTAGCATTCATAGTAGGAGTAGTTTTTCCAATTTGAGCATTCAATAAGCAAAACCAAATCGTAAAATAATGTAGTATTCAAATTAGCATGCATTCAATTATAAGCAAAACTACATCATCTCTTGCGTCCGAACATCGTCGAATATTATCACTAATACACCTCGAATACTATCATAAATATAGAATCGCTAATACAACTAGAACCGTAGTGCCCGACGAATATCGGCACGGGCGGTGGACACCCAAAGAGAAGGAACCATCACAGGATCATAACTCCAGTGAGATCCCTGAAGAACCTGCCAGGTATTGTCGAACCTGCCCTCCAACGCAACCATGTAGCGACGGACGTGCTCGTCCTTCTCACTGACACAGTGACGTACCACCTCCGCGGTGTCCGGAAGCCTCGGTGTTAGAATAAATCCGAGGCACACCATCGATCATCCGAGGACCAAGCAATCACACGAGAACGACACCGAGATTTGTTAACGAGGTTCACCGATATGGCTACATCCCTGGTGCTTGACTATGGGCGCTCCTCCCCATGACACCGCTACAATACCGCACCCGGTCGCCCTGGACACCGGCACATGCCGCCGGCTTCCCCTACGTTCCGGTGCTATTATGTTGGCATAGGTTACATCATGTGTCTACCCCCGCTATATAAGAGAGGCCTAGGATACAAGTGTCCTATTAGGACACGACTCCATATCCTATCTAAACACAATACAACTACAAGTTCAACTGTAACCTACCTCGTACACTATATTCGACACAACTCCAACAAACTCCACCTTGGCGAATATACTCCACCACCCTGAATTTGTCAATGCGTCAAACTTCCATGTACATTGGACTTGAGCTTATCCCATGAGCACCGCTGCTACTCCAAGGACTCCATATGACTCCACCTGCAACTTGTAGTCCCTTCTTTTTCTTGACCACAGTCAACACTCGAGCAAACTTAAGTTCCACATTACTCTAGTTTGCGCTCCCAACTTCCAGAGTATCAGTCCAACGCCATCACACACTGATCACTGACCTGCGTGAAAGTGAACAACTCACATATTGGGTGTCACACATAAGAGTTACCTGAACTCAACATCACCGCTCCTTTCTTGATAGCCTATCTGAAACTTGAAGGAATTTCACCGTTGCTTGTAGTCATCCCGAGTCAAATTCGCAGTTGTCTTAGCACATGTATGACCACCAGAGCCCTGGACCGTCTCCATGTCCCGTGCAAACCGCACGCCTCAGCGCTATTACCGCGTCGAGCCTCCGCTGTCCCGGTCGAGTCTCAAGGGTAGCGAACCCACACCACTCAACCCCCACTGCAGAGTACCATCGATCATCACCGACCAATGACGAGTTTCACGCTTCCATAAGACCACTGGGCTCTAGTCCGAACTGCATGTCACTCGCTTTTTCCCGCCTGCTGGATAGGCTTCGATTCCCTGGATCCTTACATCGTAGCCCCTCAATCCAGCTCCACCTTCAACAGGACTCCATGGTAGATGATCAGTCCACCCCGCGCTCCATCCTCTTCAAGCTCTCATGTGCACCGTCTTGAATCAACCCCGCGCCATAGCCTTGTCAAAGCCACACAAGCACTCAGGGATGTGCCACGTGTTTCCACGCCCCAGAAGTCGGTCACCATCAACATCACGCACCTATGTCATCGTCACCAATCTCACCATCGTCTTCTGTACCAACCGACTCACGTCGATCTGTCAGACTGACTAGTCTGACGAAGCCGAACTTGTTCGACTGCATGACACGCTCGAGGCTCTCAAATTGTTTTCCATGAATTTCCATCCATCACCTGATAATTCCATCTTCGCTGACATGACTTCATGCAACGCCTTCAAGCATCCCTGTTGTGCTAACAAATCTTTCACCTTTGTTTGCCATAACCCAAGGTTTTCAGTTCCATGAACTTCTCCACCTCAAACCCGGAACCCGTTGACGTCCTGGTTCTTCGCACGGCTGACCCTATGAAAAAACTATCCGAGCTTTCCACGCGACGCTACTTGCAAAACCAACCAACTTGGTCTTCACGTGAGCAGCTCCTGTCTTGGCTTTAACTCTTGATACTAAGCTAATTGCTTTTGCTTTGCCAACCATCCTTGCTAGTCCCCGATGGACGTATCAATGGATTTTTTCCTTCGCAAGATTTGATCTGCCGGTGTCATATACCAGGACTCGGTCCTATTCTTTTGCTCCAAAACAAATCTCACGTCTACTCCCGATTCATGCAGCGCGTACGGCCACACGCAGCCAACCCAGCGTTCCACTTTTGCCTTGCTGCAGTTTCCACGCCTGACTAGCTTCCACATGGGATGCCACATGACGTCGGCCTTGGGCATCGGTCCTTATAGACCAGCTCGCACCCATGTCTGGCCTGGCTTGGTCAGCACCTAGGCGATTCGATCTCACCACAATCCGATCTGAAACCCTCCGCTGTACTAGTCGTCTGCCGCAGGTGCACGCCTCGCTGCCGCTGGGATCGACATCGACCAATCAACCCGCTGCTTCCGATCGCTTCTGTCAAGTAAAATTCGACCGCATCTGTTTCTCGATCATAACTCGCCAACGAACTTCGCCCCGTATCACGACCGCTTCTCACAGATTTTTTTTGTCGACGTTTTTACTCTTCCAGAACAATAATTCACAGCCTTCGAACAACCTAGCTCTGATACCACTTGTTAGAATAAATCCGAGGCACACCGTCGATCATCCGAGGACCAAGCAATCACACGAGCACGACACCGAGATTTGTTAACGAGGTTCACCGATATGGCTACATCCCCGGGGCTTGACTATGGGCGCTCCTCCCCATGACACCGCTACAATACCGCACCCGGTCGCCCTGGACACCGGCACATGCCGCCGGCTTCCCCTGCGTTCCGGTGCTATTATGTTGGCATAGGTTACATCATGTGTCTACCCCCGCTATATGAGAGAGGCCTAGGATACAAGTGTCCTATTAGGACACGACTCCATATCCTATCTAAACACAATACAACTACAATTCCAACTGTAACCTACCTCGTACACTATATTCGACACAACTCCAACACTCGGCACCGTTACTGGCAAACGCGACCGCCACCAAATAAGGATTGGTTTAATGACGGGCTGGCTCCTCACCAACCTACGCCCCCCCCCGGAAGGTAGCACCTGACAGTACAAGTGTACCGACCCGACTAGGTAAGAGTCGAAGTCTCTGTGCTTACCGTGCTAGTCCCTGGATCAACTTGCTAGCACACACTGTACTCGATGAAATAACAGAAATAACACACATCTCTTTATTACATCGATAGTCCAGGAGCAATACATTTATTACAAAATAGGGCATAGAGCCAATAAGAAAATACTGCGGAAGCAAAGAAGTAAATGAGTCCAACTCCATGAGCAAGGCTGAGTGTAGAACATCGACCTATCGCACCTTAATCCTCGTCGGATATATCTGCAACGTGATAAGTTGCAGCCAAATGGGTCAGTACATTGAATGTACTGGCAAGTCACATCATAGTGTAATGAACCTCCTTTTACATGCAATTTGGCTGGTGGAAAGCTCTAAGTTTAGTTTTTGAATCAAGCTAGTTTTTCCCTATTAGAAAAGATGTTATTCTACTACTACACATTTGCATGGGATGAGTTGGCAAACCCAACTCATCTGTTCCCAAGTTTCATTTAAAACCCAACTATTTAATTTAAAGGTGAGGAGATCTCCCGGCATTTCCACTACTAGATGCTCAAGTTGTCCGTAACCGGGGAGACGGCTAATCGATTAGGTCGAAACTCTGTAGAGGTTGTGCACTTTTCCCCACAAGACTCGACCACCTCCATGATCGGAAGATCGAGACATAGCCTTTTGAAAATGTTCCCCCTTTACCCACGGATAGGCCGGTACACCTACATCATTCTACATCTGCTAGCCCATCCCGGAAGGGGTCACACTAACTACTCAACTAAGCCAGAGCCCATATTGGCCTGTGGCTGCACACATAAGCTTCTAGACATGGGAATACGATTGATCTCTTTGAGCCTAAGCGGACGGTCCACTAGTGGTGCACCACCATGGATTTCCCATGCGTGCCCCACTGTACTTCGCCACCATTCCCACTAGTTTCCGCCCAGGTAGTTCATTAACTAACTTAGGTCCTATTTACTACATTGTCACTCAAACTTTGCAAGGGTCACTCCCCAATCCACGTCTACTTAGCATAGCAACATAAAGTAAAACGATGGTGACAAAGTCATATGGTTCAGACCTACCTCAATGAACTATTGGGTGAAAAGCAAGGTCATGCGGCACCAGTTTCCTACCATGCAGTCCTACCGCAAAGAACTAAGTGCATAATAAAAACATAGGTAATGAAACATGATCAAGATGCAACTTGCCTTGGTACTACTGGTTGAATTCTAAAGACTGATAATATTCTGCTTCGCACTCCGGGCAATCTATCGCGAAGAAGATAACAAACATAAGCAAACATTCCATAGAACCAAAAGAACATGCATAGCAAAAAGTCTCGGAAAAACCAAATGAACATACAACACACTAAGCTACTACAGAAATACTCTAAGTGCAAAACATCATAGGCCTATGGTTCAAAGGGTGATGTGAAATATAGTGCATACTATGCATACTAGTAAAAATATTAAAGGGCAGATTCTAGTGTGTGAAAAATTATTGTGACAAAGGTCCAGGTGATAGAGTTTTGCTACGGTGACAGCATGCAAAAGGAATCAACCTAATCGGAGCTACGGTTTGGGAGATATGGCTATTTGAAGTTCGAATTCGAATCTGAATAAATTCAAATTTGAATCTGACAAAAGTTTGCAAAAACTATGCTACTGGATAGATCTAGACAATACGAAGAATTTGCCGCTGGTTTCATCGAGTTTGGATGTACAGTTAAAAAGTTATGGCTAATCTAAGATCAGGGACTAATCTGCTATTTATAGGGACTAAACAGAAAAAGAACTATCGCAAACAAGTCCCTAGCCACGTGGCAGCTCCTGGCTGGCCGAGCAGCGTCCGCTGCGGAGGCTATATGGCAAACGGCCGCTAATTAAAAAAACAACGGCGGTGGCTAATTAAAGAAAAATTGACGCTCGGTTTAAATAATCCGCACGGTCTAAGGGAACCGCGGTTAACCGCGTACCTCTTCGCGAAATAAAAAAACGGACCTAATCTAATCTGGGCCATGGATCTTCGATCTAACGAACGAGGGGAGGTGCGGCAGCTTACATCGGCTGGCGACGTCCGCGACAAGCAGAAGACGACGGCGCGGCGTCGGTGACGGAGGGGATGACGGCTGCGGTGGTCCTCGTCGATGGGGAGGTGCGGCGCGGCTTGGGCGTCGGGGTCGGTGAGGTGAAGGCGGCGGCGCTCCGTGGGCTCCGGCGAGGTCGGGCGTCGTTGGGGCGTCGTCTCCGGCGGGACCTAGATGAGGAAAAGGTGTCAAACGGGTGTGTTTTGCCGCAGGGAGCTATTTGACGAAGAAGGGGAGGCCATGGTGGCTTACTGGCGACGGAAGGGACGATGGAGCGGCGCGGCTGCAGCGAGATGTAAACGGCGGCAGCGGCGGCTATGGGTGGCGTGGGGAGAAGCGGGACGGCGAGGTCGACTGAGGGGAGCTCGGGGCATTTATAAGCGAGGGGAGGGCGTGCGGGTGCCGAGGATATGCATTATCCGCGAGGGCCTCGCCTGGCGGTTGCGGGAGCGCGGCGGTGAGCTCACCCGAGCGGGGAAAGAGGGAGGTTGGGGGATATGAGGTGGAGCGGGGCCCACCCGTCAGTGGCGGCGGCGGTAGCGAGCGAGGGGGCTGCGGGCGGTCGACCAGTGCAGGAGGTTGGGGCGCGCGGGCGACCTTGGGCCGAAATGGCCAGTTGGGCCGGTCGGGCGCTCCTGGGCCGAATCCAGTTTCGGTCCAAGCTGCGCGCGCGCGCGCGTGTGTGTGTGTGTGTGTTTTAACAGGAGACCAAAATGCTCATAACTAATTCAATTGAATTAATAAAAACACTAAGTTAATTTCTAAAATAACTACATAATATTTAGAGCCTAATGAACATTAACTTAAGCACAGAACATTTTGAAAATAAATTTCCTAATGCAACTAATGCACTTTTTGCAAATAAAGTAAATACCAAACAACTCCAAAACTTAAAGTAATATTCAAAATAAAATTTCCCACTCTTTTTATATTTTGAGGAAGTCATCTTATCCCCTCTCAGTTGTTTTTCTCGAGTGGAAAACTATTATTTGAATATTTCAAAAACTCCAAAATGCAAAGAAATATGATATGCATCGAATGATTCTATTAACATCCAAATTTAATAAAATTGGGATGTTACAAACCTACCCCCCCTTAAGATGAATCTCGTCCTCGAGATTCAGGTTGCCCAGCAAAATGGTGCGGATGGTCCTGCCTAAGATCTTCCTCTCGTTCTCAAGTGGCTTCCTCCTCGGTGTGGTTACTCCACTGAACCTTGCAGAACTTGATGATCTTGGTACGAGTGATTCTCTCTGCAGTCTCAAGAATCTTAATAGGCTTCTCCTCATAAGTCAGATCATTCTCCAACTGAATTGCCTCAAGTGGCACTGTATCTCTCAAAGGAATATCCGCCATCTCTACATGACACTTCTTCAGCTGGGAAACATGAAACACATCATGAACTCCCGACAAAGCCTCTGGTAATTCCAACTGGTATGCAACCTCTCCTCTACGTTCCAGAACTTTGTATGCTCCCACAAATCGTGGTGCTAACTTTCCTTTGACTCCAAATCTTTTAATACCTCGAAGTGGGGACACTCGAAGATATGCTCTATCTCCCACTTCATAGATCACTTCCTTGCGTTTAGCATCAGCATAACTTTCCTGCCTTGACTGGGCTATCTTAAGTCTGTCTCGAATCAACTTGACCTTCTCCTCAGAATCCCTGATCAAATCAGGTCCAAACAATTTGCGATCTCCAACTCCATCCCACATCAAAGGTGTCCTGCATTTCCTTCCATATAATGCCTCAAAAGGGGCCATCTGCAAACTGGCTTGGTAGTTGTTGTTGTATGAGAACTCTGCATAGGGTAAGTTATCATCCCAACTAGACCCATAGTCTAGCGCACACGCTCTCAACATGTCCTCTAGAATCTGATTGACTCTCTCTGTCTGCCCATCAGTCTGTGGTGGAAGGCTATACTGAACTCTAGCCTGGTACCCAAAGTTTCGTGTAACTGTTTCCAAAACTTTGAGGTAAACTGTTTTCCTCTATCTGATATGATGCTCCTTGGAACTCCATGCAGACATACGATCCTGGTCATATATATCTTTGCCAGCTTAGCACTTGTATAGGTGGTCTTCACTGGAATGAAGTGAGCAACCTTGGTTAAACGATCTACTATCACCCAAATGGAATCATAACCTGAACGGGTCCTAGGTAACCCCGTGATAAAGTCCATACCAAGTCTATCCCATTTCCAATCAGGTATCGGCAACGGCTGAAGTAATCCTGCTGGTTTCTGATGTTCTGCCTTTACTCTCTGACATACATCACATATTACCACATACTCGGCAATTTCTCGCTTCATACCGGCCCACCAAAAACTTTCCTTCAAGTCCAAATACATCTTGGTATTGCCTGGGTGTATCGAATATGGTGAGTTGTGAGCCTCCTGAAGAATCAACTTCCTGATCTCTGGGTCATTGGGTACACAAATCCGTTGCTCAAACCATATGGTTCCATGTTCATCCTCACGGAATCCTTCTGCTTTCCCTTTGCTCATCATTTCTTTGATCTCAGCAATACCTTGGTCCAACTTCTGGGCTTCTCTGATTCTTCCCAACAAGGTGGACTGCACCTCGAGTGTGGCAACATAACCTCTTGGGACTATTTCCAATTGAAGGTCTCTAAGCTCATCACATAAATCCTGAGGTAAACCTCCTGCTGTAAGGGTATTAACATAACTCTTACGGCTCAAAGTATCTGCCACAACATTGGATTTTCCTGGATGATAATGCAGACTCATGTCATAATCCTTTATAAGTTCCAACCATCTCCTTTGCCTGAGATTCAACTCCTTCTACATGAAGATATACTTCAAACTCTTGTGATCCGTGTAAACATCACAACGATACCCAATAAGATAGTGTCTCCATGTCTTGAGTGCATGCACTACAGCTGCCAACTCCAAATCATGTGTGGCATAGTTCAACTCATGAGGTCAAAGCTGTCGTGAAGCATAAGCTACAACCTTCCCCTCTTGCATAAGAACACCCCCAAGTCCCTGACATGAAGCATCACAATACACCTGAAAGTCCTTGTGTACGTCAGGCAGGACTAACACTAGGGCTGTAACCAAACGCTTCTTCAACTCTTGAAAGCTGGCTTCACACTCTTCAGTCCAAACGAACTTGGTGTCCTTTTTCAACAACGCTGTCATGGGCCTGGCAATCTTGGAGAAATTTTCACTAAATCTCTGGTAATATCCTGCAAGTCCAAGGAAACTACGAATCTCGCCAACTGAGGTGGGCACATTCCATTCTATGACTGACTCTACCTTGGTAGGGTCCACTGCAATCCCTTCACCAGACACTACATGTCCCAGAAATCCAACTTCCTTGAGCCAAAACTCACACTTGCTGAATTTGGCATAAAGTTGATGTTCTCTGAGCTTCTCCAAAACTAAGTGCAGATGTTCAGCGTGTTCCTCCTAATTCTTGGAGTAAACTAATATGTCATCAATGAATACCACAACAAACTTATCCAAGAACTCCATGAATACTTTGTTCATCATGTTCATGAAATAGGCAGGGGCATTAGTCAAACCAAAGGACATGACTGTATACTCATAAAGCCCATACCTTGTGGTAAAAGTTGTCTTGGGTATATCCTTCTCATGAATATTCAACTAGTGATAACCCGATCGAAGATCTATCTTGGAGAAAACACTAGCTCCTTCTAGCTGGTCAAACAAGTCATTGATCATTGGTAGGGGATACTTGTTCTTGATGGTCACCTCATTCAAAGAGCGGTAATCCACACACATTCTCAAGGTTCCATCCTTCTTCTCCACTAAAAGTACTGGGGCTCCCCAAGGTGATGAACTCGGGCGAATATACCCTTTCTCTAGCAACTCCTTAATCTGTTTCTTGACTTCCTCCAAATCATTAGCAGGCATTCGATACGGCCTCTTGGAGATAGGCCATGTGCCTGGCAGCAACTCAATCAAAAACTCAATCTCCCGATCTGGCGGCATACCCGGTAACTCATCCGGAAATACATCGGGATAATCCTTCACCACTGGTACTTCTTCCTGGACAACTCCCATAGGAGAGTTCACCTGAGTCCTCTTAGGCTTAAGCCTGGATACGTACTTGATCCTCTTCTTCTCTGGGGTGGTGAGAAAAATTGATCTACTAGCACAATTAATGTTTCCCTCATACTTGGACATCCAATCCATCCCCAGGATTACATCCAACCCTTGTGACTCTAGTATAATCATATCTGTGGGGAAAACGTGTCCCCCTATGTTCAAAGGCAATTGGAAACATCCCTGACTAGCCATAGACTCGACTCCTGGAGAACTCACTAGAATGGGTGCCTTAAGAGCTATGGTAGGCAACTTATGTTTATCCACAAATCCCCTTGATATGAATGAATGTGATGCACCAGTGTCAAAAAGAATGAGTGCTGGAAATGAATTAACTAAGAACTTACCAATCACTGCGTCAGGCTACTCATAAACCTCTTCCACATTGACATGATTCACATGTCCCTTAATGAAAGGATTGGGCTTCTTGCCTCCAGAATTCCCATTGCCATTTCCATTTCCATTCTGCGCCTTAGGGCACTCGTTGGAGTAGTGACCTGTCTTCTTGCACTTGAAGCAGGTGATGTGACTCAGGTCCTTCTTCATCGGTGTGGAACAATTGAAATGCTGTTGATTGCCATTTCCTCCATTACCATTGCCCTGCTTGTAACCATGGTGGTTTTGTCCATTCCCCCCATGATGAATGTGGCCCCCATGGTTATGGTGATTCCCTCCAAACTTGCTAGTGCCTGATCCAGAACTCCCTGAGTACGGGATGTAGCGGGGTTTCTGTTGAACTCCCGAGTTATACTTCCCGTGACAGTACTTCCTCTTACGATTCTCCATCTTCCGGTGCTTGCCTTCAAGAATGGTAGCCTTATCAACCAGCTCCTGATAGTCCGCAAATGTTGTCACAGTCAACTGAACTCCCAACTCATCGTTCAGTCCCTCCAGAAACTTCTCCTGCTTGGCTGCATCGGTTGCCACGTCCTCTGGGGCGTAACGGTCCAACTTACTGAACTCATCAACATACTGAGATACCGTGTGTCCTCCCTGGCGCAAGCTGTGGAAATCCTTCTTCTTCAGACTCATGGCTCCAGCTGAAACATGAGCAGTGCGGAACGCCCGCTGGAACTGAGCCCAAGTCACATTCTCCATGGGGTATGTGGTGGTGTAGTTCTCCCACCAAGCAGCTGCCGGTCCATCCAACTGGTGGGCAGCAAACTTCACCTTCTCCGCATCATTGCATCCTGCCGTGGCCAGCTCCCTTCCTATCTTGCGGAGCCAGTCATCTGCGATGATCGACTCCGTGCTGCTGGAGAACACGGGTGGCTTCAGCCTCAGAAAACGGGTAAGACTGTCAACCGGGGGTGGCGGCGGTGGGTTGTTGTTGTTGTTGTTCTGGTTCTGGTTCAGGTTCTGAATGAGCATCTTCATAAGAGCATTCTGTTGCTGGATCAATTGCGTAAGCTCCGGCGGAAAGTTGAATCCGGGGTCATGTCTTGGGGGCATCTGATGGGTTTCAGAGTGGATGAGGAGTTAGAATAGAACAAAGCCTAGCGAGTAAAATCACACTACCCATATGCACATGCATGATAGCAATAAAACTTCAAATCACTCCAATTCAATTTCAAACAAAGAGGTTCACATGAATAATCAAACCTAAGGTAAGCCATGTCACAAGATTTGACAAGGTCTTACAAATGAAATAAAACTAATCGGATAACGAAATCGAATTTCTAAACTCTCATGGTGGTATAAAATCTAACTCTCATCAGATGAGGAGAAGTCAACCATGTCGACATCGGGTGTCCTTGCATCGCTCTCCGTGTCATCATCTCCGAGCTCATCATTTTGGTCCCTCTCCTGGCTGACATAGGCACCATACGAGTGATCCTCCTGGATGTTTTCTCCCTCATCCAGCTTCTCCTCAGCCTCCTCAAGCTTCAGGTCATCTATCTTCTCCTGCAGTGCGTCCAGCTCTCCCTCGTGCTCGATGCGAGCGTCCTGGAGCTCCTCCTCTAGCTCGGCCTTGCGGGTCATGAGGTTCTTGATGACGACCATGTTGTCGGACAGCTCCAGCTCCATCATACAAATGTGCTCCTCCATGTCCTGGATATGGGATGCTATCGTCTCGTCCTCCAGGGTACGCACACATCTCCATCTGTGTCGTGGCGTCCATACATCACGAAGGAGGTCCTCTTGAGGTCTTCGTCATACACCTCCCAAATGCGTCCGAGAGCAATGTGAGCAGCGATACCCCTGCCCAAGCCCCATGTTGTGGTATCCACATGGAAATCAATGGGCTTGGTGCGGTTTCCAAGGATACGTCCGGGAATATGAGCATCAATCCTCCAACATGTCTCCTCGAGCAGGGTGGCCGTGAAGGTTCCAGTGAATGTGGGAAGCCCAATCTTCAGTTGCTTCGTGATCTTCACCAGCTGCCTTCCAAAGGGCATGGTCTCATCGGGCTGCTCGAACTCAACAAGGGCGGACGACATCTACATTTTGAAAAAGAAAATAAATTATTATTGAAGCAGAGAAGGTACGAGACCAAAGGATATATATGGAAAATGAAAACTATAGTTTTTATCCTATGGCTTTTCTCCATTTCTAGGGGTCGTGTCCTATAGTCAACGTGTGCTCTGATACCATCTTGTAGCGACCCAACTAGGTAAGAGTCAAAGTCTCTGTGCTTACCATGCTAGTCCCTGGATCGACTTGCTAGCACACACAATACTCCATGAAATAACAGAAATAACACACATCTCTTTATTACATCGATAGTCCAGGAGCAATACATTTATTACAAAATAGGGCATAGAGCTAATAAGCAAATACTGCGGAAGCAAAGAAGTAAATGAGTCAACTCCACGAGCAAGGTTGAGTGTAGAACATCGACCTATCGCACCTTAATCCTCGTCGGATATATCTGCAACGTGATAAGTTGCAGCCAAATGGGTCAGTACATTGAATGTACTGGCAAGTCACATCATACTATAATGAACCTACATTTACATGCAATTTGGCTGGTGGAAAGCTTTAAGTTTAGTTTTTGCATAAAGCTAGTTTTTCCCTATTAGAAAAGATGTTATTCTACTACTACACATTTGCATGGGATGAGTTGGCAAACCCAACTCCATCCGTTCCCAAGTTTCATTTAAAACCCAACTATTTAATTTAAAGGTGAGGAAAATCTCCCGGCATTTCCACTACTAGATGCTCAAGTTGTCCGTAACCGGGGAGACGGCTAATCGATTAGGTCGAAACTCTGTAGAGGTTGTGCACTTTTCCCCACAAGACTCGACCACCTCCATGATCGGAAGATCGAGACATAGCCTTTTGAAAATGTTCCCCCTTTACCCACGGATAGGCCGGTACACCTACATCATTCTACATCTGCTAGCCCATCCCGGAAGGGGTCACACTAACTACTCAACTAAGCCAGAGCCCATATTGGCCTGTGGTTGCACATGTAAGCTTCTAGACATGGGAAAACGATTGATCTCTTTGAGCCTGAGCGGACGGTCCACTAGTGGTGCACCACCATGGATTTCCCATGCGTGCCCCACTGTACTTCGCCACCATTCCCACAAGTTTCCGCCTAGGTAGTTCATTAATTAACTTAGGTCCTATTTACTACATTGTCACTCAAACTTTACAATGGTCACTCCCCAATCCACGTCTACTTAGCATAGCAGCATAAAGTAAAACGATGGTGACAAAGTTATATGGTTCAGACCTACCTCAATGAACTACTGGGTGAAAAGCAAGGTCATGCGGCACCAGTTTCCTACCATGCAGTCCTACCGCAAAGAACTAAGTGCATAATAAAAACATAGGTAATGAAACATGATCAAGATGCAACTTGCCTTGGTACTGCTGGTTGAATTCTGAAGACTGATAATATTCTGCTTCGCACTCCGGGCAATCTATCGCGAAGAAGATAACAAACATTTTTTTAGCAAACATTCCAGAGAACCAAAAGAACATGCATAGCAAAAAGTCTCGAAAAAACCAAATGAACATACAACACACTAAGCTACTACAGAAATACTCTAAGTGCAAAACATCATAGGCCTATGGTTCAAAGGGTGATGTGAAATATAGTGCATACTATGCATACTAGTAAAAATATTAAAGGGCAGATTCTAGTGTGTGAAAAATTATTGTGACAAAGGTCCAGGTGATAGGGTTTTGCTACGGTGACAGCATGCAAAAGGAATCAACTTAATCGGAGCTACGGTTTGTGATATATGGCTATTTGAAGTTCGAATTCGAATCTGAATAAATTCAAATTTGAATCTGACCAAATTTTGCAAAAGCTATGCTACTGGATAGATCTAGACAATACGAAGAATTTGCCGCTGGTTTCATCGAGTTTGGATCTACGGTTAAAAAGTTATGGCTAATCTAAGATCAGGGACTAAACAGAAAAAGAACTATCACAAACAAGTCCCTGGCCATGTGGCAGCTCCTGGCTGGCCGAGCAGCGTCCGCTGCGGAGGCTATATGGCGAACGGCCGCTAAATAAAAAAACAACGGCGGTGGCTAATTAAAGAAAAACCGATGCTCGGTTTCAATAAACCGCACGGTCTAAGGGAACCGCGGTTAACCGCGTACCTCTTCGCGAAATAAAAAAACGGACCTAATCTAATTTGGGCCGTGGATCTTCGATCTAACGAATGAGGGGAGGTGCGGCGGCTTACAGCGGCTGGCGACGTCGGCGACGAGCAGACGACGGCGGCGCGGCGTCGGTGACGGAGGGGACGACGGTTGCGGTGGTCCTTGTCGACGGGGAGGTGCGGCGCGACTTGGGCATCCGGATGGCGGCGTCGGTGCTCCTTAGGGGCGTCGGGGTCGATGAGGTGAAGGCGGTGGCGCTCCGTGGGCTCCGGCGAGGTCGGGCGTCGTCGGGGCGTCGTCTCCGGCGGGACCTAGGCGAGGAAAAGGTGTCAAACGGGTGCGTTTTGCCGCGGGGAGCCATTTGACAAAGAAGGGGAGGCCATGGTGGCTTACTGGCGACGGAAGGGACGACGGAGCGGCGCGGCTCCGGCGAGATGTAAACGGCGACAACGGCGGCTATGGGTAGCGTGGGGAGAAGCGGGACGGCGAGGTCGACTAAGGGAAGCTCGGGGCATTTATAAGCGAGGGGAGGGTGTGCGGGTGCCGCGGATATGCATTATCCGTGGGGCCTCGCCCGGCGGTTGCGGGAGCGCGGCGGTGAGCTCACCTGAGCGGGGAAAGCGGGAGGTTGGGGGAGATGAGGTGGAGCGGGGCCCACCCGTCAGTGGCGGCGGCGGTAGCGAGCGAGGGGGGCTGCGGGCGGTCGACCGGTACGGGAGGTTGGGGTGCGCGGGCGACCTTGGGCCGAAATGGCCAGCTGGGCTGGTCGGGCGCTCCTGGGCCGAATCCAGTTTCGGTCCAGGCTGCGTGTCTGTGTGTTTTTTTTTAACAGGAGACCAAAATGCTCATAACTAAAATTAATTTCGAAAATAACTACATAATATTTAGAGCCTAATGAACATTAATTTAAGCACAGAACATTTTGAACATAAATTTCCTAATGCAACTAATGCACTTTTTGCAAATAAAATAAATACTAAACAACTCCAAAACTTAAAGTAATATTCAAAATGAAATTTCCCACTCTTTTTATATTTTGAGGAAGTCATCTTATCCCCTCTCATTTGTTTTTCTCGAGTGGAAAACTATTATTTGAATATTTCAAAAACTCCAAAATGCAAAGAAATATGATATGCATTGAATGATTCTATTAACATCCAAATTTAATAAAATTGGGATGTTACAAACAGCCCGGCGGAGCCCAGTCCCGGACATGGCCCCCCTGATCAAGCCGGCCTCCTCCGCCGAGTCGACGACGAGGATGCAGGATAGGCATCGACGATGTCGATGCGGGAATAATTGCTTGAACTAAAAAAATAAACTAGTTCTATTAATTTTCTTACTACAAATAAACTACTTCTATAGTAAAATAAAGTAGTTTTATCAAATCAACTAGTTCAACTACTAAGCACTTACTATAAATAAAATAAAGTAGTACTTACTAAAAATAAACTACTTATATAGTAAAATAAAGTAGTTTGATTAAATCAACTAGTTCAACTACTAAGCACATACTATAAATAAAATAAAGTAGTACTTACCAAAAATAAACTACTTCTATAGTAAAATAAAGTAGTTTTATTAAATCAAGTAGTTCAACTACTAAGCAGTTACTAAAAATAAACTAGTTTAACTATTCTATTATTTTTCTAAGTAATTATATTAAACACTTTCTAAGTAGTAGTTACTAAAAGTTATCGGGGAGGGGGGTATATCGACAACGACATACCCGATAAAAAATAAGAAGAGGAAGAAGAATACATACACAATATGAACAAAAAAACATCATATATGAACATTTTGTATATACATACATGCATACATCTTCCTTGCTAAAAAATCTGAATTTTGAGCACTAACAAGTTTTTTTCTTTTATCAAACCAACTTGACCATCTTCACTAACATCCATGGAGACATCATCCTGCCAAGTTTCTCATAAAACAAAGTTCCCTAGCTAGCCCTAGCATTCCATCAAACACCTTGTGAGCATGGCTGAAAACATGCAATTCTCTGAAATTTTGCACTGAACCAACTTCACCATCATCGCATACATGGAGGAAGGACAGAGGAGAGGGGTGGGAGGGAGGAGGGAGTACCGGCCTATCCGATGGGCAGTGGTGCGGCGGCGTTGATGGCAAGGCAGGGGCGCGGCGCAATGTCAGGGCAGGGCAGGGGTGCGACGGCATTGGCGTCGAGGTCGAGGCAGGGGCACACGGCGGCGGCGGTGAGGTCGAGGCAGGGCAAGGGCGCATGGCGGCGGCGGTTAGGTCGAGGCAGGGCAGGGGCACACGACGGCGGCGGTGAGGTCGAGGCAGGGCAGGGGCGCACGGCGTCGGCGTCGGGGCAGGGCAGGAGCACGGCGGTGTCAGGGCAGGCAAGGCGTGGCGACGACGTCGAGGTCCGGCAGCCTGGCGGCGTCGAGGTGTTCGGCGGTAGAGAGGCAAGGCGCGGAGAGGCGGATCGAAGAACCGAATGAAAAATTTGACAAGTGCTGCTTATATACACTCAGCATTGGTCCCGGTTCATGGCACCAACCGGGACAAATGCACCCCTTTAGTCCCGGATGAAGCCACCAACCGGGACCAAAGGCCTTGTGCTGCCCGCGTCAAAAGTTTAGTCCCACCTCGCTAGCTGAGAGAGCTCGAAAGTGGTTTATAAGCGCTGCTGCGCCAACCCTCTCGAGCTCCTCTCAATAGCAGGCTTTCGGGCCTAACCTGACACTGTTTGCCTGTGGGCATATTAGGCCTGTAGCGGGGCTGAATCCTGGCCCATGATTGGGTTTCCAGTCGTATTCAGGCCGTGGTGGCCCAGTAGGTGGCATTTGTTTTTAATTTTTTTCCAGTTTTTTTGTTTTCTTTGTTCTTTAATTTTTTATTTTGTTTGTACATACGACAAAATATTGACTATTGCTATTTTTATTTATTTTATTAAGGTTTATTTATTTTACTTTATTTTGTTTTATTTTGTTTCTACTTATTTATTTTATAAAAGTTTATTTTATTTCGTTTGTACTTATATATTTTATAAAAGTTTACTTTATTTTATTTTATTTTGTTTCTACTTATTTATTTTATTCTATTTTGTTTCTACTTATTTATAAAAGTTTATTTTGTTTATACTTATTTATTTTATTTTATTTGTGCTTTTCGTATTTATTTTATGAAAATTCTTTTTGCTTTTAATGTTTTGAACAGAAAATACTTTGGTAATTTTAGTTGCATAAATTCTATATAATTTTAGTTTCAATAATACTAGAGGTTTATAAAAGCTTTAGTACCGTCCTTTTTAGTTGATTCCTTTGAGACGTGTTTTCAACCAACTGCTGAAAGTCCCGATGTGTTCACATGTAATCAAGCCATCACACTGCTCCGGTTGTTTGGAGCGCAGAATGTTCTTATGTTCATCGACATACAGGGTCACCAAGGTAGAGTTCTGTAGGACCGTGTAGTGTGCTTGAGACCAAGAATGTCCATCCCTGCATATTATTGAGTCCCCTTCAAGCGTGCCTTTTCTAGTAAGTCTCCCCTCATACCGCGATTTAGGTAGACCTATCTTCTTAAGGCCAGGAATGAAGTCAACACAAAACCCAATGACATCCTCTGTTTGATAGCCCATGGAGATGCTTCCTTCTGGCCTAGCACGGTTACGGACATATTTCTTTAAAACTTCCATGAACCTCTCAAAGGGGAACATATTGTGTAGAAATACGGGTCCCAGAATGACAATCTCATCGACTAGATGAACTAGGAAGTGCATCATGATATTGAAAGAGGATGGTGGGAACATCAGCTCGAAACTCACAAAACATTGCGCCACATCACTCCTTAGCCTTGGTATGATTTCTGGATCGACACCTTCTGAGAGATTGCATTGAGGAATGCACATAGATTCACAATGGCTAATCGGACGTTTTCCAGTAGAAGCCCCCTCAATGCAACCGGAAGCAGTTGCGTCACAATCACCTGGCAGTCATGAGACTTTAGGTTCTGGAACTTTTCCTCTGGCATATTTATTAATCCCTTTATATTCGACGAGAAGCCAGTCAGGACCTTCATACTGAGCAGGCATTGAAAGAAGATTTCCTTCTCTTCTTTGGTAAGAGCGTAGCTGGCAGGACCTTCATACTGCTTTGGAGGCATGCCATCTTTTTCGTGCAAACGTTGCAGGTCCTCCCGTGCCTCGGGTGTATCTTTTGTCTTCCCATACACATCCAAGAAGCCTAGCAGATTCGCACAAAGGTTCTTCGTCACGTGCATCACGTCGATTAAAGAGCGGACCTCTAGGACTTTCCAGTAGGGTAGGTCCCAAAATATAGATTTCTTCTTCCACATGGGTGCACGTCCCTCAGCGTTATTCGGAACAGCTAGTCCATCGAGACCCTTTCCAAAGATTACGTGTAAATCATTGATCATAGAAAGTATGTGATCACCAGTACGCATGGCGGGCTTCTTCCGGTGATCTTCCTCGCCTTTGAAATGATTGGCTTTCTTTCGACATTGATGGTTGGTCGGAAGAAATCGACGATGGCCTAGGTACATATTCTTCCTGCATTTGTCCAGGTATATACTTTCGGTGTCAGCTAAACAGTGCGTGCATGCGTGTATCCCTTGTTTGTCTGTCCTGAAAGGTTATTGAGGGCGGGCTAATCGTTGAACTGGATTGCTTAGGACCTTGGATGAGAATTGGCATCATAATGAACTTCCACTTCATGCACATCCAAGGAGGAAGGTTATACATACATAGAGTTACGGGCTAGGTACAGTGATTGCTGCTCTGCTCCCCGAAAGGATTAATGCCATCCGCACTTAAACCAAACCATAAGTTCCTTGGGTCACCTGCAAACTCAGCCCAGTACTTTCTCTAGATTTTTCTCCACTGCGACTCGTCAGCGGGTGCTCTCAACTTCCCATCTTTCTTATGGCCCTCTCTGTGCCATCGCATCAACTTAGCATGCTCTTCGTTTCTGAATAGACGTTTCAACCGTGGTATTATAGGAGCATATCACATCACCTTTGCAGGAACCCTCTTTCTGGGGGGCTCGCCGTCAACATCACCAAGGTCATCTCGTCTGATCTTATACCGCAATGCACCGCATACCGGGCATGCGTTCAAATCCTCGTACGCACCGCGGTAGAGGATGCAGTCATTAGGGCATGCATGTATCTTCTGCACCTCCAATTCTATAGGGCATACGACCTTCTTTGTTGCGTACGTACTGTCGGGCAATTCGTTATCCTTTGAAAGCTTCTTCTTCAATATTTTCAGTAACTTCTCAAATCCTTTGTCAGGCACAACATTTTCTGCCTTCCACTACAGCAATTCCAGTATGGTACCGAGCTTTGTGTTGCCATCATCGCAATTGGGGTACAATCCTTTTTGTGATACTCTAACATGCGATAAACTTCAACTTCTTCTTTTGACTTTCGCATTGTGTCCTTGCATCAATAATGACCCGGCGGAGATCATTATCATCGGGCACATCGTCTGGTTCATCTTGATCTTCAGCAGCTTCCCCCGTTGCAGCATCACGGTATTCAGGGGCACATAATTGTCATCGTCCTCTTCTTCTTCACTATCTTCTATCATAACCCTTATTTCTCCATGCTTCGTCCAAACATTATAGTGTGGCATGAAACCCTTATAAAGCAGGTGGGTGTGAAGGATTTTCCGGTTAGAGTAAGACTTCGTATTCCCATATATAGGGCATGGACAACACATAAAACCATTCTGCTTGTTTGCCTCAGCCACTTCGAGAAAATTATGCCGGCCCTTAATGTACTCGTAGGTGTGTATGTCACCATACATCCATTGTCGGTTCATCTGCGTGCATTATATATAATTATGTGTGTCAAAAGTAAGAAAATTAGACAAGTATCTATCTAAAGTAAGAATTGTTTTTCTTTCAGAAAGAAGATAAGAATAAGAGGCTCACCACGGTGGTGTCGGCGACGAGATCAGCGCGGGCGATCGACGGCGGTGAAGACGGGGACGGGACGTGACGGACCGCTAAACCTATGCAAATCTCGGGGAAATGGAGGAGGTCCAGCTTCGAGAGGAGAAAACTTAACTAGCATGGCTCAGACATTTCATCGAACACCTCATGTGCATTGGAGGTGAGCTAGAGCACCCAAATGCCCTCCCCTCGCCGGTCAAAAAAACAGAGCAGTGTGGAGTGCTCTGCTTGTCGGCGAGGGGGGTATATAGGCAACTCATTTATCCCGGTTCGCGGCTGGAACCGAGACTAAAGGCCCGCCTTCTGTCCCGGTTCTAGGCACGAACCAGGACCAATGGCTGTGGGTCAAGAGCGAGGCCCATTGGTCCCAGTTCGTGCCTAGAACCGAAACAAATGGGTCCACATAAACCAGGACAAATGTCTCCCGAGGACCGGCCGGGCCTCTGGACGCACGAATCGGGACGTATGTCCTCATAGGTCCCGATTCTTGACTGAACCGGGACTAATAGGCTTGGCAGACTCTAATCAAAGCCCTATTTTCTACTAGTGAGAGGTCCTAGGTGTATCAAGGAACCGTAGCTCCTGACCGCACCCTCTGGAGAGCAGGATGCCGGCCGAGACGGGGTGCCAATCAGACTTTTTCTTGACTTGTGTTGCACCAATATATAAATAAAGGGCCGGCGCCGGAAAGGAAGGACGATGCGGCTTCATTTAGCTTATTCCTCCATTCGTTATTTGTTTGCTTCACGTACCAGACACCGACACTGAAATCGAATCAGTGGTTTATCTTGGTGGGAGCAGTAAGTACATACTCCTGACAATTTGCTTTGCCAACTATTGCAAAGAGAAACACCTGTAACCACCACGTGACATATGTGGTGAACAATCCAAACAACTCAAAAAAAATAACACCTATAACCCTTCAGTTTCCGTAGCTCTAATTATGCGCAACCATACACGTTGCAGCCTATATAAAATGAGTATATAAACGAAGACAAATATCCATTTTTTCTGACTTCGTCTGTGGAATAAGCAGACAACAGACTGAGTTAAGCTCCGCTCCTCGGTGGCCTGACGGAAGCCCGGCATTATATATTCAACTTCGGGAAGCTCGTAGTCAGTAACTTAGTATTCGTCCATCCGTAGCTGTGATCAGACAGCTATGGCCGGCGGCGCCATTGTGAACACGGCCACCGGAAAGCAATACCCTGGCAAGCTTACCCTGTATGTCGTCTTCGCCTGCGTCGTTGCTTCCACCGGCGGCCCCATTTTTGTACGATATCGGCATCTCAGGTGGCGTAACATCCATGGACCCCTTCCTCTTAAAGTTTTTCCCAGAGGTGTACCGGCAGAAGCAGGCTGCGAGCAAGACCAACCAGTATTGCCAGTACGACAACCAGCTGCTGCAGGCCTTCACCTCCTCACTCTACCTCGCCGCCCTCGTCGTCTCCTTCTTCGCGTCCGCTGTCACCCGCATCCTTGGCCGCAAGTGGTCTATGTTAGCCGGCGGCTTCACCTTCCTCGTGGGAGCCGCCCTGAATGGCGCCGCCCAGAACCTCGCGATGCTCATCGTTGGACACATTCTGCTTGGCATCGGCATCGGGTTCACCAATCAGGTACGAGACTGTTCACTACGTTGATTCTTGTATATGTTGCCATGAGCCCATGACATGAGATGTGTGTGGATCCCGAAAATTTAAAACAGGCTGATTCATTTAGCTATTTCAGTTGTGTATATGTCACCCTCAAGTTAACATCGCAATCCCTTATGCAAATATATGTCGCCCTCAAGGTCACATCAAAACGCCGCCGTATGCAAATATATGTCTCCCAAGTGCAACCAAGAAATTTCCAACAGGTTTGACTGCTTTGTTGTTTGCCTCATCACTAGGTGGTTTGTATCTTAATTATTATTAATTAACTAGATGATGTATGCATCGTGCATTGATGTAGGAATCGTGTGAAAATAAATACATAAAAAGTAGTTGTTTAAAACAATCTTATCTTATATTTACTAATTGAAAGCACCATACGAGGCACACCATATGAGGCTCCACGTTAAATCTAGAGGTTAGGAAATTCCATCCATAGGATTAACTAATGATGAAAAAATAACAATCCGATGATGTGCCCTACATGGCCGCTTCCACCCACGTGAGAGAGGAGGACTCTAATAACTTTTTTATGTGGACGCGGGGACTCTAATCTCTTTCCATCTCACTCGGTAATAAAAAATTGGAAATACAGGATTAAATACATCTAATCCTCACTGCAGCTACTAATTAATTCCTGTCCTCAACAAGCCGCGCTGTACATCTAATCCGCTGGAGGACAAATTGCCTCCTGTCGTCAACACCCTCCACGTGCGGCATCACCAATCGATCTTTCTGAGATCCAACGTCGCAGCCATGTAATCGGATCTCGCTGTACGCACCAGCAGTCGTGTGTTTTTAAAAAACCATGACTTTTAAACGCTAGTGAATTCATGACCATCCAATAGATGAGGTGAAGTGCTTAAGAGGTCCATGCCACGAGATGACGGGGGGTACTGGGCTACTGGCCGGCAGCAGGCCAACAACACCAGTATATTCTTTGGTCTAACTGCACAAGCCGGCTTCATCGTTCCTCCGGTTGTGGCTATCTCATGTTCATGCTTTTGCTCTTTGTGAGCCTTTTTGTTATTCGGGACTTGAAGACGTTGTTGAACTTTGCTTATTAATAAGATGGCCGCATGCATCACTCTGATGCAGAGGCCGGAGGATAACTTCCTTTTCGGAAAAAAAAAATGTGTGCTCCAGATTTGTGGTAGTTCAGATGATTGGATACATGTGTCAAATTTTCTGATACTTTGATGGAAGGTGTGGTAACTACATAATTTTCTCTATTTTCTCTGAATTAGGAGAAATAAATATTAATAATGATTATATCCTAAAATCTCCATGCCAATATACTGACATAAGGTAATAAAAGTAAGCCTTATGTCTGTCGGCCGTTAGAAAAATAAATATAATCTGATGTTGCGTAACAGAAAAAAACTAAGAAAACAATACAACAATATCTATTGACGCAGATATTGTTGCTAGGATCTGCTCAGTATCATATATGTGGCTCGAGTATCACATATTTGTAGAAGAAATTAAAATCATATTATCTATCTGATGTAGTTTAAGAGAAAAAACTAAGAAAAAATTATTACAGTTGCATTTCATGTAATATAAATGGGCTCAGTATCACATCTGTCCGGACAGAAAACAGTGCATGGATTCACTATGTATCATGAGTGAAATGAATTACATCATGTACTCCTGAATAAAACATTTTGCGTGCATATTTTATGTAAATATGATCTCAAAAACAATATGATATAATAAAGGTAATTTTTTTACCGACGGCATGCTGAAAGTCTTCAAACCATAACACCAAACTTCATCATAATTTTTGGGGAAAAGGGCAAGAAATGATACATCCACCGAATTTTGTATTTGCAACACTATAGCCACCAATACGGAGGCAACCTTTATAAAACAGGAACGGTGTTATAACTATTATAAAACCAAACTTTCCCGGGCATGGCGTCACACAACAAGAATATCACCCACATAAGTGTGACATAATTGATGGTTGGAAAGGATATGCATGCAAACAGTACATTCACAAGGGGATGGAGTGGTTTAACTCAATTTTTTTCGTATAGCAAATCAGAAAAAAAATACTTCTACAATGATCGAATAGCATCCCAAATGCCCCTACGTTTAAATAAAAAATTACTAGCCCGTGCAGATGCACAGGTTTGATGACTAGTTAAACCTAATGGAAATAAAAATGTAAAAGTATTATCGGTACACATTTCAAAAGCAATAGAATAAGTGCATCAGAAAGTGATGTGTCAAAAGAGAATCATTGAAACAGAACTTAACATGATGTCATCTTTAAAAAAATGTGAGCAATGAATTATCTCGTTTTTGCTCCGAGGTCCAACACAGATGCCGTTCATGACCATACAATAATCAAAGAAAAAATAATAAATTGTGACTCACATGCATAACTTGATACCCCTAAAAATACTTGCATGACTTGGTGAGGTGGCATGGCTCACATGAAAAATATTAATGCAAAGTTGAAGATGTTGGCATGTGTGTATATTCGTCTTCTGGAGGTACTGCTGTGGAAGAACCTCTCACGGTTCTTGTACTTTCAAATGTGGTGGTCAGTGTTGTTTTATGTTGTTGTGCGTTGTCGTTTGTTTTCAGCATGATTTTTCTGGGTCGTCTCTTTTTGTTCTATGTGCATCCTTGATGTCTTGACTAACTATACATCATGTTCTTGGGTGAAATTAGAATCACTCTCTACGAAGGAGAAATGTGTTGGCCTATGTAAAAATATAGTCAACGTCTATCTCATATTGTGATCTAAAAAGGGGGAAATCAAGCACACCAGCTAATTTAGTTGAATGATTTTACTGGTATGCATGGATGCAGTCTGTGCCGGTGTACTTGTCGGAGATGGCACCGGCGCATCTCCGTGGCATGCTCAACATCGGTTTCCAGCTCATGCTCAACATCGGCATCCTCGCAGCGGCCCTCATCAACTATGGCACTAACAAGATCAAAGGCAGCCACGGTTGGCGCGTCAGCTTGGCACTCGCGGCCGTGCCTGCAGCCATCTTCACCGTCGGCTCACTCTTACTCCCTGACACCCCTAACTCACTGATGGAGGAGTACGCGGACCTGGTGGCGGCGAGAGAAGTATCAAAGCTAGTACAATATCCGTGGCGCAATCACTACCAGAAAAACTGGGGTTGCCGACGGCCCCCGTCGGCATCTATGGACCTATGCCGACGGCCAAGGATAGGCCGTAGGCGTAGAAAAGCCGTCGGCATAGACCTGACACGTGGCGAGCAGACGTTGGTCAGGACTTGACGGCGGCCACCGTTTGGAGGTAACGTTGGCGACGGCCAGGGCCGTCGGCATAGATGTACGAACACCGTCAGGATAGGACCTATGCCGACGGCCTTTCTATGCCGACGGCCTCCCAGTCTATGCCGACGGATATGTTGCCGACGGCCCTATGCCGACGAGGGCCGTCAGCATAGGCCTGTCCCGACGGCCAGTCAGGGATATGCCGACGGCCAGGGCTGTCGGCATAGGGTGCGATTCCTGTAGTGAATATCCTGCAGCGCAAGTACCATGCACAGCTCACCATGGCCGTCCTCATCCCCTTGTTCCAGCAGGTCACCGGCATCAATGTCATCAACTTCTATGCGCCAGTGCTGTTTGAGACCCTGGGTTTCAAGGGAGACGCGTCGCTCCTCTCGTCGGTGATGACCGGCAGCGTCCTCGCGCTCAAGTCGGTGGTGTCGATGTTTGCCGTCGATAGGCTGGGGCGGCGGAAGCTGTTCATGCAGGGCGGTGCGCAGATGCTGGTGTCCCAGATCGCGGTGGGAACTCTTATTGCCGTGATGATTGGGACAAGCTGGGTGGGGGAGATGCCCAAGGGATATGGGGCGGCGGTCGTCCTCTTCATCTGTGTGTATGTGGCGGGCTTCGTGTGGTCGTGGGGGGCGCTGGGATGGCTGGTGCGGAGCAAGATCTTCCCTCTGGAGGTTCGATCGGCAGGACAAAGCATCAACGTGTCGGTGAATATGCTCTTCACCTCCATCATCACACAGGCCTTCCTCACTATGCTCTGCCACAGGAAGTTCGGTCTATTCTACTTCTTCGCCGGTTGGGTTGTGGTCATGACCGCCTTCATCGCGTTGTTCCTTCCAGAGACCAAGAACGTGCCCATGGAGGAGATGGTACTCGTCTGGAAGGGACACTGGTTTTGGAGCAGCTTCGTCGGAGACGACGACATCCTCATTCAAGAACCTTGTACGGAGATGAATATGACATATCATGGAAACCTCATCGTAAATGACAACATCCACGTTCAATATCCTATTGAAGCATCTTCAGTAGTTCCCTCAAAAACCTCTTCCTATTTCCTATAAGTACGTTTAGGGGTCTGTCAACAAAGTTATTGGATTTGAATTGTGTGCGGACGAAACAGTTTCCCTATAAATTCGATCTTAAAATCTGTTTTTCCGGCTTCTGTTTACACTAATGCATACATATCTAGACAAGACCATTTGACCATCAAATACTCCTACATTTTTGTCTTTAACACATACTCCCTTCTTCCCAAAACCTTGGGCTAACCTTTCTCAAGAGTTATAAACATCTAAGGCGTGTTAGCACCGAGCCCCTGATATTCTCTCTTGTATGGTCACAGTAAACTAACCATTGCTAATGGTGGATGAGCCAACCATGCTTCTAAAAGATATCATGGAAGAAACTTTTTATAACCATGGCCACTAATTTGCGAGAAGCCTTGTGCTAATTTCCTTACCAAAAGCTTATACACCCTACATAATGGGAAGGAGGAAGTATCATTCATCCTAATTTTCAAATCCACAAGTATGGATATTAAAATTCACACATAATAAATGGTTGAAATGCATTCAAAGTAAACATGAGGAAGTTCAACGCCCATATAGCTCCCACAAGTGCTCCACAAGGTCATCACAAAATTGTTCATGCCTCCTGGAGTCTTCAATCTATCAATGCACTTGAGAAAAATCTTGGAAGACGATGTTCATCCCTGCTTGAGTTCCCAAGAGCTATGTAAATTTTGTTTCCCTCATTCTCGTACCAAAATTCCTATGGCTGACCTCGCTCGGTCTTTTATGGTCATACTGTGCGTGATGACACACACAGTCATGATGCGCCATAAAAGTTGTTTATCTCAGAATCTTGTGGGGCCACAAACAATGGCGAAGCTAGCTTGCAACACCCTGATTGCTAGCGCGACATCTTTCCTGCAGCGAGTTGATTCTTCAAGGCATGGCGTCGTGCTGTGCCCAGGAGCAATAATTAATCAAATTTTCTTGACCCACCCACCACTCATCTGATCGCCAACATCGAAGATCTCACCGACATCATGGAGGACGCAGCCGAGGAGCACAAGGACAAGGACGAGGAGATGTGCAAGTTTGCGGACAGCCTACAACCAGCCATGGCGCCATTATGCACGTGGCATGCGGCCTCGATCCAGGAGTTCTAAATGGTAGATACGCTCAGCTTCATGGCCGGTGATGAAAGCAGTGAGGTGGTACTATGTGATGCGGAAATCGACATCGCTACCTTGGATATGACAGAAAAATATACCATATATGTGTGTTTTTAGGTGTTTTCTAATAAAAAATATTCAATAAATTTCTTATGTTATCAAGGGCAAAATACTTTACCTATTTTTGCTTCATGTCTATTTGCAGGATTATTGAACACTTGTACAATCCACGTTTGGTAATAATTAAAGAAGTTACAGTTCAAGTTCCACATGCTATGGACTCAGATTCGAACGACACAGACATAACTGACTTCAAATGCCTATAACTTTTGCGTTCGAACTCCAAGTTAGGTGAATCTTACTTTGTTGGACTGCTTATCTTGTGAACATTCCTACGTCATTAGATTCACCTTCAAAATTCGTCCCGATCACGTAGACATCACCGAAACAATCTGATGTTGATGCAGAATCCAATTCAAACTACAAGTCAAACAATGATGTGTCACCTTTACTTGGGCCCATGGGTCTTGTATGACCTATGTTTGGTTTTCATTGCCTTGCACGTGTGTCCATACACTTGGTTACCACACCTTAGTCCTATATAAGTAGATCAAACCCCTAGCGTTTTTCTTAGGTTATATTTAGTTAAAGGTTAATTAGCCATTGTGAGGTAGTTCGATTGCATCCAACGACCTGGCCAAGATTGCTATCAGAACCCCACTTTTATCAATACTTCATCTATATCCATAATATTTAGATTGTTTTTATCATATTCTTTCTCGTTCTTCGATGTCTTCCAGGAATAGATATTTGGGGTTATGCTAATCTTGTTTCCGGGATCGCCATTAACCTCCACGAAATTAGTTTAGATAGTAGTAAGTAGCAACATGGTTGGACGTTGTAGTCGGATCGTCAATCGATAGTTATCATCTCAACGAAAGATCTTCCCACAAGAGATATCATTGTGGAATTGGTTAGAAAACCACCCCCGTGTCACTTCCTCCCCATGGCGACACAGGCGGCGGTGGCGCATCTCTAGCCTTCCTCCCCTCCTCCCCGTCCTCTCCCTCGCCCCGGCCGGCAACCCCCCTCTGGGAATGTCCAGGAGGGAGATGGCGGCAGCGGGCCTTGTTCCTCTGGTCGATGGAGGCTCGTTTGCGGCGGGCTACGCTAGGAGGCATCAGCTGGTGGCGGTCTCTCTGGTGATGCTCTGGGCGTCGTGCTGGTTGCATGGAGGACCGCCAGTGAGGCCTCGGTGCTCGGCGGTTGTTGTGGCTGCACGTGCGATGACTCTTTGGCCCAGATCTAGGAAACCCAATTTGATTGTTCCCGCATTGGCCTTCGAGGTCTTCTGTCGCGCGGTTGTGATCCTACTCTTGCGGCGTGGACCCGTGCGGTTGGGCGTGGCAGTGTGGCACGACACACACATGGTGGTGGCGGGAGCTTGATTTGGGTAACAGATAGCCCGATCTTTGCCCGGGTGGGCTATGGCCGGAGTAAGCTTTATCAAACGAGCGTCCTATCGGCCGTCGCTCATCTGTGGTTCGGATCACGGCAGGTTCGTGTCGCGTTATGCTTTGGTTGTGGCTTTCGTTGTGGCCAGATTATGCGCCAGACGACGTGGTTCTGTAGGATCGAAAGTATGTCTAGAGGGGGCTGATTAGACTACTTGACCAAATAAAAACTTATCATTTTCCTAATTTTAGTTGTGGGCAAGTTTTAGCAATTCTACCAAGTCAAATATACCCTACACATGCAAGTCTATGAGTTCGCAATGAAGACACGATGATTTTGGGCGTGGTTCCGATAGATGGTGATATCTTACATCTATGTTGATGGAGAATTCAACCCACGATGGGTAACAGATGCGCGAGTCCATAGAGGGCTCCACCAACGAAGGGTCCACGAAGAAGCAACCTTGTCTATTTCATCATGACTTACGTCCATGAAGGACTAGCCTCACTCGGGTAGATCTTCACAAAGTAGGCGTTCTCCTCGCCCTTACAAACTTGTTTCAACTCCACGTGATCTTGGAGGCTCCTAAGTGACACCTAACCAACCTAGGAGACACCACTCTCCAAAAGGTAATAGATGTTGTGTTGGTGATGAACTCTTTGCTTTTGTGCTTCAAATGATAGTCTCCTCAACACTCAATATGTCTGATACATAATTGGCTTGGGTAGGAGAGGGATTGGAGTACAAAGTAACTTCAAGAGGCTAGAAATCAAGGTTCAATTGATAGGAATGGAATCGCTTGATCTCAACACATGACTAGGTGGTTTTGTCTCAGAAAACGAATGATGGAAGTATCGTTTTGTTTTGATGGCTCTCACTTTTAGTGAGTGAGGGTGGAGGGGGTATATATAGCCTTCACCCAAAATCCAACCGTTGGACATTTTCGACCCAAATCGGTGTGACCGATCAGATTAAAAGATATGAATGTTGGGCTTTTCGGTGGGGACTGAAGTGGAACAACTCAGTGGGACCGAAGTGCAATCGCTAGTGCAAAGCCCAATCTCAGAATTTTCGATTGTTTCAACTCGGTGATTCTGAAGTGAAACAATGCCAATACAGAAACTTGGTAGTGCCATCTCGGTGGGACCGAGATCCATTTTCGGTCAAACCAAATTGCTAGGGTTATGGGTTGGCAATGGAAGTGGTCATATCGGTGGGTCCAGAGTGGATGGTATCGGTGGGACTGACATGGTGAACTAGGGTTTGGACATATGTGTTCTTTTGAGAAAATGACTGAGGTTTTTTGGAGCAATATCACTATGCACTTGAGCAACAACATCATCATCAATGCCTCATACCTTCTTAATAGTATTGGCTTTCCTAAGGGACTCAATGTGATCTTGGATCACTAAACCATAAATGTAGAGTCTTGGAGTTGCCAATCCTTGTCCTTGACATTTTGAGGGGTCCACATCCATTAGTTCTTGCCATGCCAATCGTTGATCTTTCTTGAAATCTATTAGCAATGAGCATTAGATCATTGACATATTTGTTCTTATTAATTACCAAAACCATCGGGGATTAGTTGCACTTTCAAGTTGGCCTAGGTGACGTAGCGGCTGCGTGTTGCTGTTGGCATATAGGCGCAGTGTGGCTTGTGGAGCCCCTGTTGCAGTGGTGCTGGTGGTGGTGCCAGCATCGTTGTTTGCAGTCCACCATGGCGATGTGGAGGCCATTGCATCCTTCTGTTCATTCTGGTTAGGCTGGCCACTGTTGAATGCGAGTAGAGCCGCGACTCGCCCTCGTAAAGTTCGCAGTGGGCTGGCCCCTAGGCTAGGTCAGAGGTGGTGAGGCATAAGGCTTTGGGCGAAAGCTTTGTTCTTTAAGAGGGGTCGTTGAGGTGATGTTGGTGCATGTGGGTGTCCTCCTTACACTGAGCCACGACTGATTGGGGTGGAATGGACATTGGAGGTTGTTGGCATATGGCCAAACCACTCGCAAGTTTCGGTGGGCGGTGGAGCGCGGGGCTAGGTGTAAGCTTGGTGGTCGACCGGTGGATGCCGATGTCATCAGGCGCCATTTGCCTTCTTGAACATGTTTCCAAAGATCTTGCTCTCGATATCTCTGGGCAGAGGCCAAGTCAGGAGTTGGTGGTCTGCTTTGGTTGTCTTCTTTTCTTTTCTTTATTGTTATTGTGGTTTTCCGGTCTAGTTTCCCTTATAAACCGGGTCACTCGGTATTTGTTTTTCTATACCTACTAATAAAGCGAGGTGCGTTTCGCCAATTTTTTCATCTGCTCACCGCCGAAAAGAATATTTTTTAATCCGAGGTGGTACTAAATTATTATGCGTTCGTTTGTTAGAAAAGAAAGGCTTTTCCAGAATTTCATACATGGGCCGCGCGTTGTGGCCCAGCGAAACCAGCCCAATTATTTTTCTGCCCACCCTGCTGTGAAAATTCTATTTTCCGCATGTGACCACAAATAGTCGGGGCTTCACACAGGGCAACCAATAATGGGCTGGCCCATTTTTCTTTGTTTGTATGTTTTATTTCTATTTTTATTCTCCTTCCCCTATCTCTATTTTCACATCCAAATTTATTTTCTTATAAATTTATTTCATAAATTCAAAATTCTCAAAAAATGTTCAGAATTTTAATAAAATCTAAATAGAGAAAATGTTCATAATTCAAAATTGTTGCTATTTTGAAAAATATTCGAAACTTGAAAAAAGTTTCCTATTTTTTCGAAAACTTATATTATTTTTCAAAATTGCTCGAGATTTCTAAAAATAAAATGGCAATTTAAAAAATTCTCCAAATTCAAAAAATATTCTTGTTTTGGTGAAATTTTCACAATTCAAAATAATGTTAAAAGATACACATTTTCAAAAAATGTTATGAATTTTCAACACACGTGCCCATTCTAAAAATATATTCACAAATTCAAATAATGTTCATGTTTTATAAAAAAAGTTGGTGTTTCCAAAAAATATTTGTGGATTTTAAAAGATGTCCTTGTTTCAAAAAAATATCGTTTTGTGAAAGTATACATAATTTTCAAAAAACTGCTCAGATTTTAAAACTGGTTCATGTTTCCTACAATATTGAGAAACTTCATTTCTTAAAATCTCCCGACTGAAAGGAAAAGTAGATTAAATATTTTATGGGCCTTCTCGGGCGTACGATGACGTAATAAAACTCTTAAATGCCCTCGGTCAATGAATGGAAAAATAGCGGATTGATTACATCACACCGGCGAAACCGAGAAGCTAAATGTTTCTTTTTCACGTGCGCACAAGGTTTTGCTTGCACATATAATTCTCACTAACTTTAAATGCATACTGATTATTCTCCCGTTGCATCGCACGGGCATATGTGCTAGTCCTCTCTTAATGAAACTGCCTTGCACGTCAAAGAAAAGATCATGCCACCTTTGCCTATCAATTGGTGGCATGCCTTATATCACACGATCAAACACACCTTGATCTAGTCAGACTCTTCTGAGGCACTATTTATTCTTTTTGAGAATATGTTGACAAGTTCCGTGTATAGACATCTCGCAGTGAAAACCAAAGCACTCATGTGGAAGAGAGGGAGTTTGTTCCCAGAAAATTAAGAAAGAACAAAATAGGGTTGTAGATCGGCTAGCTAAATACAGTCGTACAGACTATACTACTGTTGTATTGATGCATAGAGGTCCTCCGTGTATCGAGAAACTTGTGCCTCTCAATTGTTAACTTATCATGGAATATAAACTCCCATCTTTCCCTGAAAAATAAAAATCACCTAACGAGCTGGTCACTTAGCTCAATCACCCAAACGCTGGTCACTAGTAGCTTAATTAAAGTACCCATCACCGAACCGTAGCTCCTGCCGGCGGAGACGGAGCGTCATCTAGACTTTTTCTTGACTTTTTCTTGACTTAGCTTATTACGTTATTTGTTTGCTTCACGTACCAGACACTGACATTGTGAAATCAAATCAGTGGTGCATTCCTTGGTGGGTGTACTGACTACATACTCCTGACAATTTGTTTGGCAACTATTGGAAAGAGAAACACGCATATAAACGAAGACTAATATCCATTTTTGACCAACCCACCACCTATTTGTGACTACATCCATTTTTTCTGACTTCGTCTGTGGAATAAGCAGAGTGAGCTGAGGCTCCGCTCCTCGGTGGCCCGACGGAAGCCCGGCATTATATATTCAACATTGGAAAGCTTGTATTAGTCAGTAACTTAGTATTCGTCCATCCATAGCTCTGATCAGTCGGCTATGGCCGGCGGCGCCATCGTGGACACGGCCGGCGGAAAGCAATACCCTGGCAAGCTCACCCTGTACGTCGTCTTCACCTGCGTCGTCGCCTCCACCGGCGGCCTCATCTTCGGGTACGACATCGGCATCTCAGGCGGGGTGACGTCCATGGACCCCTTTCTCTTGAAGTTTTTCCCGGAGGTGTACCGGCAGAAGCAGGCGGCCAGCAAGAGCAACCAGTACTGCCAGTACGACAACCAGCTGCTCCAGGCCTTCACATCCTCACTCTACCTCGCCGCCCTCGTCGCCTCCTTCTTCGCGTCCGCTGTCACCCGCATCCTTGGCCGCAAGTGGTCTATGTTAGCCGGCGGCTTCACCTTCCTCGTGGGAGCCGCCCTGAATGGCGCTGCCCAGAACGTTGCGATGCTCATCGTTGGACGCATGCTGCTTGGCGTCGGCATCGGGTTCGCCAATCAGGTACACGACTGTTCACTACGTTGATTCTTCTGCATGATGCCATGACATGAGATGTGTGTGCATCCGCAAATTGAAAACAGGCTGATTCACTTACCTATTTCAATTTTATATATGTCACCCTCAAGTTAACATCACAATCCCATATGCAAATATAAGTCACCATCAAGGTCACATCACAATGCCGCCGTATGCAAATATATGTCGCCAAAGTCCAAGCAAGAAATTTCCACGAAGTTTGACTGCTTTGTTGTTTTGTTTGCATCACTAGGCTGTGCCCTTGATTATTATTGATTAACCAGATGATGTCCTGCGGCAAGCCCCACTTTACTTTTCCACTTTGATCCCTCCCCACCCCACCCCAAAATTGGCGGCTGCTGCAGGAACCGCAAACAATTCAAGCTAATGGAAAAGACAAATGCAACAGAGTTCTCTGTTTATATTTTAATAAAATAATACTACAAAGCATGTACTCTGACAAAATTATATATTGAAAGAGAAAGTCATTCAAACAGAACTTAACAAGGGTGTCATCTTTAACAAAAATGTGAAGCGTAAAGATGTTGACCATATCTTTACCTGATGTTAAAGGACGGAGACTTTCATGGTTCTTCATACGTTTTTCTTAGTTTTCCATGTGGAATTGGCCATCTAGGCCGAGTTGGGCTTGCTTCATGCAGTTTTCGGTAGACTAGCAAAAAAATTGCTTCCGTGGGGATTCAAATTGGCAACATCTTCCTTATGACCACAAGGATGGAGCCAACCAAGCTAACCTTCTCTTGTTGTGTAAGATGTTCGCTATACAGATTATATAGTCCCACCTCCATCGTCTTCATTACCTTTCAACAATTTATATACGTTCAAAAGTTGTGTGGGGAATCATGAAGCTGTTTCGGGAATTAACTTGCCTTGAGACCTAAAGAGAGGCCAAGCGGGAGACATGATTTGTGAGCTCCTCCTCTAGGGAGAGAGAAGAGAGTGCCATGGTAGGAAGGAATTGGAGAAGAAGAAGGGAAGCCGAAGGGAGGGCAGAAAACGGGGAGGCAGCCGTGGGCCGGTGATGCAGCAGGAGAAGAGGGAAAGGGGTCGAAGTGCAGGCAGCCGAGCTCTATGCTTGGTGCCATGACTGTGGCTCAGTCAAGCTCGGGGGAGAAGAAGGCGGGGGGACAGGGTCGGCGTCCATGGCGGGCAGAGGAGACCCGCGGAGAAGGGGTCGAGGCAGAGAGAAGGGTGTGGCGGGTCTGCGACGAACACCTGCTGCCGGTGGGTCACTGAGCCGTCAGATGACGGTGAAGGGTTTGTGCGGGTGTCCTCATGTGATTGTGAGAGGCGGAGGGGGCTATATCGCGGGCAGACGCGTTGCGCAAGAAGGAAAGGAAGAAGCACGAGTGATCACCTACGTCGTCGCCTCATCCTATGTTTTTTTAGACAAGCCTCATCCCTGGATAAGGCTAAGGGGGCTGGCCATATCCACGGCATTGTCCCCCACCTAGCTGGAGGGGGTGGGGTCTCCCTTCTGCAATACGCGGACGACACCGTAATAATGGTAGAAGGTTCAAATCAGGACGTGGCTAACCTGAAGTTCCTCCTCCTTTGCTTCCAGCAGCTGTCGGGCCTTACGATCAACTTCGACAAGAGCGAGGTGATGGTCCTTGGCTACCCTCAGCCGGAGGCCCAATCTATTGCTGATCGCTTGAACTGTAGGCTGGGGTCCTTCCCCACGACCTACCTGGGGATCCCCATTAGTGACTCGCGCCTCACCGTGGCGGACCTCCGTCCTACGGTGACCCGTATGCAACACCGTGTCGAACCTTGGAAAGGGCGTTGGCTATCAAAGGCCGCTCGGGTGATCCTCATCAAGTCCTCACTCGCCAGCCTCCTTTGGTTCCTCATGAGCTTTTACAGCCTCCATGAAACGCTGCACACGGAAATAGCCAAATACCAATCCAGGTTCTATTGGGCTGGCGACGATGACAGGCAGAAGTACCACATGGTGAGTTGGCCGGACATCTGTAAACCAAAAGACCAGGGGGGTCTTGGGATTCTGTCCTCCTGCCGCATGAACATCGCCCTCCTGACCCGGTGGCTGTGGCGCATCGCCAATGGGGACGGAGGCCTGTGGCTCACCATCATCCGCAGCAAATATCTTCGTGGTCAGCCCCTAGCTTTCTGTCAACGGTCGGGTGGATCCCAGTTCTGGCAGGCCGTCGTGCAGTTGCTCCCCGTGCTTCGTATCGGCACGTCCATCTCGGTTGGAACTGGGTCCGCGACCCTGTTCTGGTTCGATCGGTGGCTCGGTGACGCCCCTCTGGCCGCCCGCTTTCCTGCTCTCTTCGCCATTGCTGTTGACCCTTGGGTCTCCGTTGAGACGGCCCTTATTGACTTAGGGCGCCTCGCATTCCGTCGCCCTTTCGGGCCCCTTGAAGTGGCCGCCTGGGATTCTCTACTCCAGGACATCGCCCTTCTCCCGATGCGCGTTACTGACGCCCCGGACGCCATCTCGTGGCGCCTAGAGGCCTCCGGTCGTTTCTCTACGAGATCCCTCTATGCGGCCATCGCGCCTTCTCTCGCCCCCGAGCCCTTTGGGCCCATTTGGGACATCCGGTTGCCTCTGAAGATTCGGATCTTCCTTTGGCAGTGGATTCGTGGCCGCCTCCCCTCGGGTGTCGAAGTCCTCAAGCGCAACGGACCCGGAGATGGGCTCTGCCCTCTGTGCGGCACCGCGGAGGATGCTAACCACATCTTCTTCATGTGCCATGCGGCACAGTTTCTCTGGTCCTGCTTCCGCGAGACGGTTGGTGGACAATGGTGCAACTCCAACTTCCCCGACCTCCTTGCGGAAATCCACAACTCCCCTCCCCGCCACCGCCACATTCGTTGGCTCTGCGTTGGAGTTCTCGCATGGATGCTTTGGACCGTTCGCAATAAGCTCGTCATCCAGAAAATCCCTCTTCGTCGCGCTATTGACGCCATTTTTAAAATGTGTGGGTACTTGCAGCTTTGGCGGCCGCTTAGCCGCCCTCAGGACCGGGACGTCATCAACACCCTCCTCGCCGACCTTCGATCGCTCGCCTTCCGCCTGGCGCCTCCGCTTCCGCCGCCACCGCCGGAGCCCGACTAGATGATGTCGTTCTTTTTGTGTTTGGGCTTGTTGAGTTGTGCCCTCAGCATGAACCCTTTATTTGTGTGTGGTCCTGCTTTGTGCCTCTGTTGGGTGTAGGACTGTGTGTGAGTGTGTGAACCTTTGTACTGTTGGCTTGGGCAAGTGCTTTTTATATAAAGCGGGGCGAAAGCCTTTTTCGGTACGTAAACGACGTGTAATAGCCTCGTATTAGTACGAGGGGAAGGGACCTGGCTAGCCCTCTGTGTCGTCCAAATGGGTCTTTGGCCTTGATGGGAAGGAGGAGGTTGAAAGGGAAAAAAAGGACGATGATAACTGTCATACGTGTGGTCGTTAAGGGGTCTGTCCACACATTTTATGTGGTGTTTAAGAGGACCAGTTCACACACCTACGTGTGGACAAAACAACTAGTGCCCACATCCTTTGTTTTTTTCTTGCGGTCCCTCTCACATGCCTATGTGTGGGAAAAATGCATAACGCCCACATGACCTCTCTCAGCCACCTACCTCACGGCCCCGCGCGTCCCGCGTAACAGTCACCACGCGTCCCTGCAGTTGCCATGGTCCGGACCCTCTTCAATGTCCGTTTAACTGCAGTTGCCATGTCGCTGAACTACAGTTGCCATGTCGGACAACTACAGTTGTCATGGTTGCTCAACTGCAGTTGTCATCTCAGGCCAAGTGACAGATGCCATTTTGGACAACTACAACCATTGCCATGTATGGTCTGGTTTACTATAGTTGCCATGATTTGAAAAACTTTAGAGATTGCCACCTACTAACACTAAGTAGTTGCCATGTATGGTCTGGTTTACTACAGTTGTCATGATTTGAAAACCTTAGGAGTTGCCACCTACTAACACTAGGCAGTTGCCGTGTAGCGCTACAAAGAGACATGGCAAAACAACATGTTCGGGTAAAAGAGAGTTACAATCTGCTTACAAGCACACTTGGGCAGTTGCCGTGTACCCTACAAAACACATGACAACTGATATGTTTGGATAAAAAAAGAGAGAGTTGCCATCTGCTTAGAAGCACACTAGGGGCAGTTGCCATGTACACTACAAAACGCATGGCAATTGACAGCTTGGGTGTGGGAGAGAAGACGGGCGTGTGAACGAGATGGCAAATGCCCACACACTAGCCCTTGTGCGTGAGTGAAAACTGATGTGTGGGCGAACTACTAAACACCCACACACCGACCCCTCCGTATGGTGAAACGAACGTGTGGGCGAGCGGGTGAATGCCCACATAGCAACCCAGTCCTACGTGACACCACAAACATGCCAAGTTCATGCACGTACAAACGGACGCGGATCCACGCGTGTGGGCGAGATGCAAACGTCCACAAGTGTGAGCGTTAGTGTTTCCGAAAAAGAAGACGTGCTGTGCTACGGTAGTTTTGATGAGCTGGGTGTTCCCGTATCATACTAGATTGATGAGCCTTTTTTAACACGATGAGCCTTTTTTTGGCTCATGAAAAAATGGAAAAGAAGAGTTAAACCGGCATAAGCTTTTGAGCTGTAATATGAAAGCTTTTCAGCTGCAATATTACTTAGGAAAAGAACACGTGCAGTGCTACAGTAGTTTTGTTTGTTTGTTTATATATATA
>NC_041384.1:709334769-709338110 GCF_002162155.2 Triticum dicoccoides
TGTAGTGTATATATAAACTAAGCTTTTTCCTGGTCTGTTGTACACACTACAACACGTACGTCAATTGCAGGCACTTTAAAATGCCTCAAAAAGCCCCTATAATACCAGCTTAGAGAAAAGAAGGCATTTTCCAAATATGCTAGAGATGGTCACGAAGGGAAAGATCTTTTGAGGCATTTTTCTAGAACGCCTCCAAAGGTCAACACAGAGGCATGTTTAAAACGCCAACAAGCTCAATTTGAGGCATTTTTCCACAATGCCTCAAAAAGATTAAACGCAGGCATTTTTCCAGAACGCCAACAAGCTCAATTGAAGGCATTTTTTCAAAATGCCTCCAAAGACTATTTGTAGCATTTCTCATAATGCCTCTAAAAATTATGCCTGGCATCTCTCATACTGCCTTCAAGACATTTTTGTGGCATTTCTAAAGAATGCCTCAAAACCATTATGTGGCGTCTTTTGTATTGCCTCCAAAATGTTTCCAGGGCACATAAGAATGCCACAAACTTTACATATGCATAATAAGAATATGATAAAACCACTGTTACAGCAAGCTCAATAATTTGCATCTAGCTCTGTAAAAACACACATACAATAGAAAAAAAGATTGAGAAGCTGTATCATCGTGCACGCGAATAATGCAAAGCATCACCATCAGAACATCTTCACAAATTCAGAAACAATATCGAAGTATCAATCAGAAACACACAGGTCACTTCCTACTGTTGTGACAACAATACGAACAAGTGTTACAGGAAAAGGCATGTACAACTCACTTATGACCATCTTTCATGTTTCCCTGCCCGAATTCCTAAGTATGTTGTTTCCGGTTGTAGCAGAGATTGCTTGAGTACCTTTTTTCATTCTTGTTGTCTCAGAAACTTTCTTTCTCTTCAGTGTATTCCTCACTGCACCTTCTAAAGTACTGCAACCAGTCTGATGGTTGGTCACCTGAGTTCCAGTAGTTGTTTTGTTGGGATCCACATTCTCACTATTGTTGAAAGACATCTGACTACAAACACTAGAAACCTACAATTGGGTAAAAATAAAAATCATGTATAGTTATACATAATATGAGCACAAAACAACAACTATGAGCTATGATAGTACCTTAGAATGCAGCACGGTAGTACGGTCTGTTTGCATAATCTGCATGAAAAAGAGGTCAGAATAGTTGCATATATAAGAACAGGGCAGATGAGTTAGCAAAGTGTCACGTATCATACATTTTTGCGTGGCCATGGAATACACCTAGCTTGGGCATTCCTAGCATGTTTATTTTCCCTTGTGCACGAGGCAGCTCAGTTGTTTCTTTGAGCACGATGTTGACAAGTACTTCAACACAATCAGCTAGTGGTTGACCATCAATAGCTTTAGCTTTTCTATCAGTTTTCTGGATGGTTCCCATTGCCACCACACTTGCACTGTTTGGTGACGTCAAACTAACTTCCATGCCACACTTTATGGTATCTTTTAATTCGTCCTGTAAGTTGCAATAGTACTAAGTAACCCTTCTAATTTGCTAGTTGGTTAAAAAGTTGAGACAAATATAGAAAAATCACCTTTGGCCCCTTTTGGAGTGGTGTTTGAAATATTCCTGGTTTCTTATATTTAGTTGTCTTTGTCTTCTTCAATTTTGGCACAGGCGCAAGACTTGGTAGTGCTGATTCTGTTATCCTTGATTCCAGTTGGGTTGCCTTCACCTTATCTGGATGCCTTGGAGCAGCCATTGCCTCGGATGCCTTGGTAGTATATGAAAGTGAAGTTGCTTGTTCTTCGTCATTCATGTTTTCCAAGTCCTAGTATGTGGAGAATCATATTTAGCTAGTAGTAAATGCTCAAATAATGTGACTTAATTTAAGAGATGAAACAAGAATCACCTTAGAAGGATCTTTATTTGGAAGCTCCTTTTCTGGAATCTCTCCCATTTGAACAGACCCCCTAGAAGCTATGATCAAACTTTTTAGCTCATTGTACTGTTCTTGCATTCTCTCACTCTTGGCCATTATTGAAGTTTGATTTGCCACCAGAGTATGCACCACATGCCGAAGCTCCATGTTCTCTTGTTTAGCAGCATGTAGTTCAGCTTCAACTTGAGCAAGGCACTCCGAAGCGACTCCACCTACTAATAGACCAAGGCCACTTGGCCTTCCTTTCTTTTCTTTTGGGAAAATTGATGAATAAAGATCACCATCACGGGCCTCCTCACCAATCAAAGAAGGATCTTCCCGAATCCTTTTTTTAATGTCATCCTGAAAGGTTCATATAACAGTAGGGTTGCAAGCATGAATTTTATGAAGCACTGAACAAAGCAGTATCAAGTGAAAGCTAACTAGGAATATAATAGAACAGAGCATTATGAAGTGAACTACATATACCATTTTTACTCCGCTTTGTTGGTTGACTGGATATCCATTGTTTTTTGTATGCGTAACCACGTAAAGCTCGGCACGCCCAATTTCTCTACCCTCTACCATCTCCTGTAGCAGAGATGAAATGTTGATACACCAAGGCAAAAAAGACAAAAGAGAAAGAGCCAAAAAAGGACAAAGACACCAAGGCAACAGATCTAGATAGCAAATCAATATTATGGGGTAAAATAAAACAAGGAATATTGATTACCATTTGATCAAGGACAACTGCAAAACTTCGTGACCTAGCGGTGTGGGTCCCCTTGCATCCCTCGAGTTGCGATGCCCGAGTGGCTTTGTTTCTCTCAGATTTTTCCTGGACACACAAATATGATGAAGAAACTCATCACAAGCTTATATGTGGAACACATATTTAGCATAGGATACAAAACTACACCATTGAGTACTCACCTTAGCTTTTTCTGTTCTCTAGTGTTTTACTAGCCACTCCCACTGTCCAATTGGGATTCTATTATCACAACCATTAAGAATATTCCGTGCCCGTGACAAATCAGCTTTGTAATATTTCCTCTTTAAAACAACCTTGAAGTCTTTCCATTTTTTACTGGCTGATCTCAACACCCATCTTTTGTATGACTCATCAATGTTGAAAAAGGCCTATTATAAAATACAGTTGTGACAACTTGTTCGTTGAAAAAGAAAATGACTTGTTTGTTGAAGATGCAAATATATATGTTAGATTGCATTGACATACCTTGACAGAATCCCACAACTTTTCTTTCTCTAACTTTGGTACTTTGCTCCAGTTTTGAGCAGCTAAGGACATTTCTTTTCCTTTCACTAGGGTTCCAATAAAATTTGTCAGCTTGCATGTCTTCAAACCACATGGCTGACCAAATCTGTTGAACTTCAAATTGATCTTGTTATCAACATCATGTTCTTTCCAGAAGCGCCTCATGTGAGTAGGTC
>NC_041384.1:709343489-709370478 GCF_002162155.2 Triticum dicoccoides
TTGTCATATTATAATGCGTGATCTGTTGCCCTTAGCCATTAGGAGAACTTTGCCTAAAGATGTTTGTATTCCATTGATGCGTTTGTGCAACTACTTCAAGCAATTATACTCTAAGGTTATCACCGTGAGTGAGATACAAAAGTTGGAGGATGAGATTCCTGAAATCATGTGCCAATTGGAGAAAGTATTCCCTCCTTCCTTTTTTGACATCATGGAACACTTGACCATTCATCTTGCAACTGAAGTACGGATTGCTGGACCGGTGCATTACCGAAGCATGTGGGCTGTTGAGAGGTTTTTGGGCAAGTTGAAGAGTATGATCCATACGCTAAGTCACCCAGAGGGATCAATAGCAGAGGGATATGTTTTGGATGACACTCTTACATTTTGCTCACGATATTTGCATGGCTGTCCAACCATATTCACTCAAACAGGACGACATAATGATTTTATTGGCCCCAATGACTCCACAAACCATCAGCCATACTTGAGAATAGTCGGTCGTCCTTTATTTGGTCCTTGTGTTGAAGAACTAGACTACACGTCATGGATCCAAGCTCAAAGATATGTGTTGGTCAATTACCCCCACATTACTCCATATGTCCAGTAAGTTTCTCACCACTTGTTCCACACTCTCCATACTCTCTGAACTAGCAGTAACCCCCTCTCATGTTCATGTAGACAACATCATGATATTCTATCAGCGGGTCAACGCAAAAGAATAGGTGATGTAGAACGCTCCCATCACAATAGTTTCCACACTTGGTTTGCTGACCATGTAAGTGTCTATGATCTCACGCTAAAATTCTTAAAGCGCTTCATGTGGAGATATTGCATTGACTATGTTACGTCTCTAGGTTCAATCATTGATTTCCAATAATGTTAAGATCCCTGAAGAAGTTAAAGTCTTAGCACAAAAGCCATATCGGATGGTGAGAAAGTACAACGCTTACTCTATAAATGGATGCACTTTCCACACAAGGGGATATGGTGACGGAAAAGAAGCGCAATGTGATGGAGTATCTATGATTGCAAAGACATCTAGTTTCTCAAGTGCTAAAGATAAGAATCCAGCTTTAGGAGATGTTGTTTATTATGGCCGAATCACTGAAATAGTTGAGCTCAATTATTCAAACAAAGGCAGCGTGGTTTTATTCAAGTGTGATTGGGTTGACAGTGTTCGCCCTGATGCTGGGGTTCGTAAGGACCCATATGGAATAACTGAGGTGAATTTTAACCATATGCTAAGCAGCGGCAATGACATATTTGATGAGCCATTTATCCTCGCAACTCAAGCCACCCAAGTATATTATGTACAAGATTCTATAGAGAGGGATTGGTACGCTGTGGTTCATCCACCTACAAGAGACTTCTTTGATATGGAGGCTAGAATTGATGGGCATGAAGAATATTAGACTAGGATTAGGTGAGAGCTATTGATTGTTTTTGAACTAAATTTCAAGTGCTGTTGATTGCTTTTATCTTAGTTTTGATCTTGTATTTTCTAACCGAGTTTTGAATTGTACATACCAGGAAATATGATGACTTCGAGATCAAGATCTGATGCATTTATTCAGTCCCATGTGTCTGACCATGAAAGAAGATTGAATGACCTGAATTATAGAGTCAGACAAGTTAATCTACCTCAAATGGAATGCATTAATGCTATCAAACAAATTAAAGCAGAAGCTTCAAACAGGGATAAATTAGAACACTTCACTATGGTAAGCTCTTAAAATATTTGGTGAGCTCTTGTTTTTATTACTTCTGATGGTCTTGAGAGCTCAACATGGATAACTTTGAACACTTGTTTTTATTACTCATGTTGTTTTCTTGTATTGATTTTGAAGAATTCCAGAGCTGAAGAAGATGTTGACTTAAGGAGCCATGAGGGAAGTGGTGAGGAAACTGAATCAGAAGATGAAGAAGATGACGGTGAACATGGTGATGAAACTGAATCAGAAGATGAAGAAGGTGAGTCTGGACAAGAAGATGAACATGAACAAGAAGAGGAAGTTCGACAAGAACAGGAGCAAACACATGGTTAGTTATGAGGGCATAAAAAATTTACATGTGCTTGTTTTGCATGGGCCTAATGGTAGTTCCTATCTGTTCATATACCAGAAGTTGTAGAGAAGACAAGAAGAGGACCTACTCACATGAGGCGCTTCTGGAAAGAACATGATGTTGATAACAAGATCAATTTGAAGTTCAACAGATTTGGTCAGCCATGTGGTTTGAAGACATGCAAGCTGACAAATTTTATTGGAACCCTAGTGAAAGGAAAAGAAATGTCCTTAGCTGCTCAAAACTGGAGCAAAGTACCAAAGTTAGAGAAAGAAAAGTTGTGGGATTCTGTCAAGGTATGTCAATGCAATCTAACATATATATTTGCATCTTCAACAAACAAGTCATTTTCTTTTTCAACGAACAAGTTGTCACAACTGTATTTTATAATAGGCCTTTTTCAACATTGATGAGTCATACAAAAGATGGGTGTTGAGATCAGCCAGTAAAAAATGGAAAGACTTCAAGGTTGTTTTAAAGAGGAAATATTACAAAGCTGATTTGTCACGGGCACGGAATATTCTTAATGGTTGTGATAATAGAATCCCAATTGGACAGTGGGAGTGGCTAGTAAAACACTGGAGAACAGAAAAAGCTAAGGTGAGTACTCAATGGTGTAGTTTTGTATCCTATGCTAAATATGTGTTCCACATATAAGCTTGTGATGAGTTTCTTCATCATATTTGTGTGTCCAGGAAAAATCTGAGAGAAACAAAGCCACTCGGGCATCGCAACTCGAGGGATGCAAGGGGACCCACACCGCTGGGTCACGAACTTTTGCAGTTGTCCTTGATCAAATGGTAATCAATATTCCTTGTTTTATTTTACCCCATAATATTGATTTGCTATCTCGATCTGTTGCCTTGGTGTCTTTGTCCTTTTTTTGGCTCTTTCTCTTTTGTCTTTTTTGCCTTGGTGTATCAACATTTCATCTCTGCTACAGGAGATGGTAGAGGGTAGAGAAATTGGGCGTGCCGAGCTTTACGTGGTTACGCATACAAAAAACAATGGATATCCAGTCAACCAACAAAGCGGAGTAAAAATGGTATATGTAGTTCACTTCATAATGCTCTGTTCTATTATATTCCTAGTTAGCTTTCACTTGATACTGCTTTGTTCAGTGCTTCATAAAATTCATGCTTGCAACCCTACTGTTATATGAACCTTTCAGGATGACATTAAAAAAAGGATTCGGGAAGATCCTTCTTTGATTGGTGAGGAGGCCCGTGATGGTGATCTTTATTCATCAATTTTCCCAAAAGAAAAGAAAGGAAGGCCAAGTGGCCTTGGTCTATTAGTAGGTGGAGTCGCTTCGGAGCGCCTTGCTCAAGTTGAAGCTGAACTACATGCTGCTAAACAAGAGAACATGGAGCTTCGGCATGTGGTGCATACTCTGGTGGCAAATCAAACTTCAATAATGGCCAAGAGTGAGAGAATGCAAGAACAGTACAATGAGCTAAAAAGTTTGATCATAGCTTCTAGGGGGTCTGTTCAAATGGGAGAGATTCTAGAAAAGGAGCTTCCAAATAAAGATCCTTCTAAGGTGATTCTTGTTTCATCTCTTAAATTAAGTCACATTATTTGAGCATTTACTACTAGCTAAATATGATTCTCCACATACTAGGACTTGGAAAACATGAATGACGAAGAACAAGCAACTTCACTTTCATATACTACCAAGGCATCCGAGGCAATGGCTGCTCCAAGGCATCCAGATAAGGTGAAGGCAACCCAACTGGAATCAAGGATAACAGAATCAGCACTACCAAGTCTTGCGCCTGTGCCAAAATTGAAGAAGACAAAGACAACTAAACATAAGAAACCAGGAATATTTCAAACACCACTCCAAAAGGGGCCAAAGGTGATTTTTCTATATTTGTCTCAACTTTTTAACCAACTAGCAAATTAGAAGGGTTACTTAGTACTATTGCAACTTACAGGACGAATTAAAAGATACCATAAAGTGTGGCATGGAAGTTAGTTTCACGTCACCAAACAGTGCAAGTGTGGTGGCAATGGGAACCATCCAGAAAAATGATAGAAAAGCTAAAGCTATTGATGGTCAACCACTAGCTGATTGTGTTGAAGTACTTGTCAACATCGTGCTCAAAGAAACAACTGAGCTGCCTTGTGCACAAGGGGAAAAAAACAGGATAGGAAATGCCCAAGCTAGGTGTATTCCATGGCCACGCAAAAATGTATGATACGTGACACTTTGCTAACTCATCTGCCCTGTTCTTATATATGCAACTATTCTGACCTCTTTTTCATGCAGATTATGCAAACAGACCGTACTACCGTGCTGCATTCTAAGGTACTATCATAGCTCATAGTTGTTGTTTTGTGCTCATATTATGTATAACTATACATGATTTTTATTTTTACCCAATTGTAGGTTTCTAGTGTTTGTAGTCAGATGTCTTTCAACAATAGTGAGAATGTGGATCCCAACAAAACAACTACTGGAACTCAGGTGACCAACCATCAGACTGGTTGCAGTACTTTAGAAGGTGCAGTGAGGAATACACTGAAGAGAAAGAAAGTTTCTGAGACAACAAGAATGAAAAAAGGTACTCAAGCAATCTCTGCTACAACCGGAAACAACATACTTAGGAATTCGGGCAGGGAAACATGAAAGATGGTCATAAGTGAGTTGTACATGCCTTTTCCTGTAACACTTGTTCGTATTGTTGTCACAACAGTAGGAAGTGACCTGTGTGTTTCTGATTGATACTTCGATATTGTTTCTGAATTTGTGAAGATGTTCTGATGGTGATGCTTTGCATTATTCGCGTGCACGATGATACAGCTTCTCAATCTTTTTTTCTATTGTATGTGTGTTTTTACAGAGCTAGATGCAAATTATTGAGCTTGTTGTAACAGTGGTTTTATCATATTCTTATTATGCATATGTAAAGTTTGTGGCATTCTTATGTGCCCTGGAAACATTTTGGAGGCAATACAAAAGACGCCACATAATGGTTTTGAGGCATTCTTTAGAAATTCCACAAAAATGTCTTGAAGGCAGTATGAGAGATGCCAGGCATAATTTTTAGAGGCATTATGAGAAATGCTACAAATAGTCTTTGGAGGCATTTTGAAAAAATGCCTTCAATTGAGCTTGTTGGCGTTCTGGAAAAATGCCTGCGTTTAATCTTTTTGAGGCATTGTGGAAAAATGCCTCAAATTGAGCTTGTTGGCGTTTTAAACATGCCTCTGTGTTGACCTTTGGAGGCGTACTAGAAAAATGCCTCAAAAGATCTTTCCCTTCGTGACCATCTCTAGCATATTTGGAAAATGCCTTCTTTTCTCTAAGCTGGCATTATAGGGGCTTTTTGAGGCATTTTAAAGTGCCTGCAATTGACGTACGTGTTGTAGTGTATGTGAAGGTAAATCTAGTAATGAATGATAGCTATTTAGATATAAAAAATTAAAACGGTATCAATTGGTATATGTAGGCAGAAATGAAAAGAGAAGGAGACAGTTCCACATCATCTACTTGTCACTTAAGTGGTTGTTGGCCATGGCTCCCGCAACCCTCCGCCCTGGCCGGCGGCTCCACGCTGGTCTACTCCCTCCGGCAGCCATTTCTTCCGCCAAGACCAGATTCAGGGTGCTCTCCGCGTCCTCTCTGGGCTGCACTTCTTCTTCCTTCGGAGTTTTCGCTATGCTACCCATGGCGCTTGCGTCCGCGTCGTCAACTCCGGATCCGTCGGCCGCCTCGGCTGCTGCCACTGCGCTCGCCGCGACTGCTCTTGCCTCCCGCGAGGCAGCCCCAGCCGCTGGTGGCCGTTTGGCCCGCGCTGGATGCCCCCCGAGGCCTGTTGGGGCTGCATCGAGCTCCCGGCCTCCCCCGGCCGGCGTTGTCGGGATGTCCAACCTTCACGCTGTGTGCGCTGCTCCAACCCCGCATGACCCTGGCCAGATGGATGGTGGGTTTGGGGGCCAGCCGCCACCATTGCTTGGGCGTCCCTCGTCCATGACTCAGGTTGGTGTCGCATCGTCCATGACTCCTGTCGGCGCTGCGCTGTCGCCCTCGACTGTTGCTGTCGACACGCAACCCTGTCTCCTGCCGGTGCCGCTTCGTCGTCCTCCACTCCTGCTGAAGCCGCACCATCTCTGACTCCTACCAGCAATGCATCAGGTTTGGACACGGAGCCACCTATTTTGTGGAGCTCCCTTGCCGACAATGAAGAAGATGAGGATGACAATGAGCTGGCCCCACGGATGCCACGGTCAGCTACCAAATCCGCCATTCTGGTTGCTCAGTTGGGCCTGGCGTCTGAGGTGGATACGTGCGGAGGTTGGCAGAAGGTGCTGCCGAAGGGCAGCATGCGACGCCCGACATTGCCGGCCCCTGCATGGGCTCCCCGTCTGGCCCTGGCTTGGCTTCGCGGTAGATGCTGTAGATGCCTCTATCCTAGACACCGTGCGGCGGATTGTAGAGATCTGTTTAGGTGTTCTCGGTGCCTGCAGAATGGTCATCGAGCGCGTGGGTGTTGCAACGCCTGGCGTCCCCTCAACTTATTGGGAAGCGCTACTGCATCGATGTTGCCCCGCCACTCCGCCAGGCACCATCAGGCTCCAGCTCCTCGCAAGATCCAGATAGAAGCCTCGCTCCCCTCGAAGCCGTCTTGTCATGATTCGTGGGCCTCGATCGTTTCTGCTCCTGCTGGCTCTGTGGCATCGACGGATATGCTGGTGCGATCTGCCTTGGAGGGGTAGGTCGAGCTGCTGCGCTCTGAGCTCCATGGCATGGGTTCCTTTCGGCTTGATAAGATGATTCAGCCTCTATGCGATGTCGTTGACACCATGCAAGGTTGGATGCTGCAGATGGGAAGCTTCTTGGAGCGAGCTGAGGATGCATTGGACGGTCTCTCCCTGGCGCCACTTGTGTTGCAGACTGCTCATGTTTTGTGCCCTTTGGTTGTGCCTGGTGTTAGCTTTGAGCTCGAGAGGGGAGCCAGGCTTCATGGTTGTTTCTCCCCTCATGCAAGCACCAGCTTATCGTTGCCAGCCTTTGAGGGACCGGACACTAATGTGGTTGTTACTCCGGTGCTGCAGATCATGCCTGAGCTTCGGGACCTGTGTGGGGCTCCGGTTTTGCCTCTGTCCGTCGAACAACTGAAGGTGCCCCCCCTGGCGATCTCGATTGCAGAATTATTACCTGCATCACCTCGGGAGTCTAGCCAAATACTTGATGCCGAGGAGTGTGGTGATTTGGATGTTGTTGTCTCTCGCTCGCCTAAGTCCATTGGGTGTCAGGCGTCAGGCAGCCTACCTCTCGGTGTCATGGAGCGTGGTGTTTAAGATGTTGTTGCCCTTCCCTCGTCTGCGACCATCGAGCAGGTGATGCATGTGAGTGACACGACCACTGAGCCAAGTGTGTTGCCACCTACTCCCAACCCAGATGCTTCCTTCGCGAAGGAACTTTATGACTTGCTCGCCAGTGTGGAAACTGCTAGACCTGGTTTGGGTAGGTCGATTGCTTGCCTCTTGACTGGGACGCCAATAAGGGGCAAACAAAAGAAGGTGGGCAAAGGAAAGAGTAGCGCCACAGGCAAGGCGTCTCTGACTGCTTGATGGACGACCTTCGATCTCTCGGCCCGTCCTTGAGAGGTGTCAGATGAGTTTTTTTTTTCTATTTTGACTTACTCCCCCGCCACGAGCGAACGGGAATGGATAAGAGGCTTGTGGGATTGATGTGATAGGGTAGGGTTGGCTATACTGCTGGTGGCGAACTCCAGGCTAATAATCTGAAGCGCCTGGATACAAGTTATCCTTGGAAGGAAAGACAATTCCGAATCTGCTTTGTCTTGTGTACAAGTGTTCTTGTCGGCGTTCTCTTGGTGTACTAGCAATGTCGGGTCTGTGGATACTGTGTATTCGAAGAGACTGGCAGGGCCACCTGTGCGGTTGTGGGGTTTCTTATTGTGTGAGTAGTTAGTATGTGCTCCGTTTGTATTGATTTTCGCCCGGTTTTCCGTAAATTAATTGGGGAATTCTCTTCTTCTTAATTAAGCCATTAATCATGAGGCAAAACTTTTGCCTCCATTTCGAAAAAAAAAGAGAAGGAGACATATATTGGGCACAATTCATTTCTTCATTTCATTTACTTCGGGTCATGCATGTACCAACGGGGAGGAGTATACTTGAAAAAAAAAAGCCTACATTTATACAAATGAAAAAGTACAAAACTGCCACTCCTGGCATGGACCACTACCGGCCGGGGAGCTAGGACACATGTTGTGTTTTTCACGGGCCGGGTAGTGTTGTTGCGTGTTCTTGGTTTTCGGCATAATATTTTGTGGTCATGTTTTTTTTTCTTTTTCCTAATTTAACTGTGTATCCTTATTAATGTCTTGTTTTTTTTGCGGGGATCCTTATTAATGTCTTGAGTAACTGTAGATCATGTTATTGGGTTGTCACTCTTGAGAATGTGTCGGTCTATTGAAAATTATAGTCAAGACATTAAAAACATTTGAGTGATTACTACGGTACGCATTAAAAAACATATATCTGATATTGATTTTTTTTTTAAATCAAGCATGCCACATGATTCAATTGAATGATTATTTTGGTATACGCATCCATGCAGTCTGTGCCGGTGTACCTATCGGAGATGGCACCTGCGCATCTCCGCGGCATGCTCAACATTGGTTTCCAGCTCATGATCACCATCGGCATCCTGGCAGCGGAGCTCATCAACTACGGCACTAACAAAATCAAAGGCGGCCACGGTTGGCGCGTCAGCCTGGCTCTCGCGGCTGTGCCTGCGGTGATCATAACGGTCGGCGCACTCTTCCTCCCCGACACCCCCAACTCACTGATGGAGCGAGGCCACCCGGAGGCGTCGCGTCGGATGCTACGCCGTATCCGCGGCACCGACGACATCGGCGAGGAGTACGCGGACCTAGTGGCGGCGAGGGAAATATCAAAGCAAGTACAGCATCCGTGGCGCAACATCCTGATGCGCAAGTACCGCGCGCAGCTCACCATGGCTGTGCTCATCCCCTTCTTCCAGCAGGTCTCCGGCATCAACGTGATCAACTTCTATGCGCCGGTGCTATTCGAGACCCTAGGTTTCAAGGGAGACGCGTCGCTTCTCTCGTCGGTGATGACTGGCGGCGTCCTCGTGCTCGGGTCGATGGTGTCGATGTTCACCGTCGACAGGCTGGGGCGGAGGAAGTTGTTCCTGCAAGGCGGCGCGCAGATGCTGGTGTCCCAGATCGCGGTGGGAACTCTGATCGCGGTGAGGTTCGGGACAAGTGGCGTGGGAGAGATGCCCAGGGGTTATGCGGCGGCGGTGGTGCTCTTCATCTGCGTGTACGTGGCAGGCTTCGTGTGGTCGTGGGGGGCGCTGGGGTGGCTGGTGCCGAGCGAGATCTTCCCGCTGGAGATTCGGTCGGCGGGGCAGAGCATCACCGTGTCGGTGAACATGCTCTTCACCTTCGTCATCGCGCAGGCCTTCCTCACCATGCTCTGCCACCTGAAGTTCGGGCTCTTCTACTTCTTCGCCGGCTGGGTGGTGATCATGACCGCCTTCGTCGCGCTCTTCCTTCCGGAGACCAAGAACGTGCCCATGGAGGAGATGGTGCACGTTTGGAAGGGACACTGGTTCTGGAGCAGGTTCATCGGAGACGCTGACGACGTCCACACCGGTGTCAATGTGTTAGCATTAACCTAGATTATGAATTTGTAATGAGTCGTTCGTGGATGCATTTGCTTTGCTTTGTTGATTAATTTGGTGTGAACATACGCACAATATGCATCACTGCAGGAAAATAGTTATGAACAGGGGTGCGTGAAAGTTAGTAATCCACGTGCCAGTGCCAGAACTATGAGTTGATTTTATGATCTTATGGGTTTCAGCTCTAGTCTACCTTATTTTCTTGTTGTTGAATCAGTTGCCGCAAATTGGTGTGATCACAACACGAGGTGGACAATGCTTCATAAGTCTTGTGCTCATGGCCACTGGGTTCTGACTTCTGACAGGTGTTTCCGTTGGTTGAAGTTCGTATCAAGCGCTAGCAAATGAAGATTTCTCAGATCAATCGAATCCATATGCTCTAGCGTTTGGTCTGTCCTCTAATGGAGCTCCCTTCTTATCTTTGGATCCGTGAATCCAAAGCTTTGCGAGCAGATAAACACGGTCGTATTTTCTTAGAGCAGATCCGCATGCTCGGCTTAAAATGGAGGCCCTTACGAGTTCAACAAAAAGTAGATCCAGAGAAATGAAAATAAGTACGGTACGCCGAGTACGCGTCTGTTCTGATCTCAAGTTCATGTGAGTTCAGGTGAATACTAAAATCAAAATAAATTGAAAAGAAATATCCAAAGATTATATCTTATTTTTGTGTGGAACACTAACAAATATTTTGATACCTTGCAAAATTTCATCACCAGATAACATTTTAGGAGAATGTGGCAGAAAAAACAAAATTGATGCTCCAAAATGCTATTTGCGAACGCATTTTGGAGCATTGATCTTGTTTTTCTTTGCCACGTCTTCCATGAATGTCATTTCATGATGAAATTTTGCAGGTTATCAAAAATTTGTAAATGTTTCACAAAAAAAACAGAAATTTATGAATTTGTTTTAAAAAAAATATGATTTTAGTGTTCACACGATCTCATGTGAGCTCAGAATTAGAACAACACTTTCGGATACACCAGCCGATACAATGCCACCATAGCGACACAACGCCTGACAGGACAAAGCAAAGGGATGCAAATATAAAAATGCAGGACTCCATGCCTGCACGTGACTTCACGCTGCCGACTCCCATGGTCTGTGTTATCTTTCACCCTATGCATTTTGAAACCGAGCTGAAAACCCATACCGAAAATAAAATGAACCAAACCAATTTTTCGGTTTTTATGATTTCTGGCTTCACTATGATATGAACTTTCCATGCCATTTTAAATTTGGGTTTTTATGGTATATACCAAAAATCAAAGAGTTAACAAAGAAACTGAAGTAAGAAATATATTTATATTTCTTGAGGCGAACAACCATACAAGTAGTCAATTTCTTTTACAAGAGACTGATTCCCGGCTAATACATCCATTTTATTTTAGCATAGCTCTTTTCTAAAAAATATATTAAGCCCATCCATACCCATCAAGTCATGAATCCATCCATGCATATATAAGTTATATATATAGTTATATACTATTTTTATAGAAAAAGTATGTGTTTTGAGTAATAAATTTGTAAATTATTATTATCTCACTAGCAAAACGTGCCCATGTGTTGCAACTGGAGGAAAAAAAATCACCCCTCATACACACACCTGACAACATCAGCAAAGAATATTCATAAAAAAATTATGGGCACAATTTCAAACAATATGAAAATCAACGTTAAGCCACTGGTTTACGTAAAGCTTGTATCAGCAATTTAGTGCGCATCATTATATAGGGGTTGGTAGTGAGGATGATTAACATTTAGCATATCCTATTGTGCCAATAATAGATTTTGTGAGAGCACCAAACTGACATATCTACTAAATTTAAATTGGGTAGCAAACATACATAATATGCATTTCCAAAATACCCCATATAGAAATAATATTAATTAAGGTTGCATCCTAAAGCAATTTTAAAAATTATTAACATTCAATATAATAGCATATTTGAAATATAAATATTTATTAGAGGTATTTTTATATATAACATGTTAGATTTGAAGTTAGGGTTTGAAAGTTATGGCCTTAAAAAACATTTGAATCTGCACGGAAAAAGAAAGGCTAAAGATACAGTTGGTGGGCCGAATTGTGTGCAGCTGCTAAGTGACGCCTGGGCGAGTAATTATATCCTACGTCCACCAGTATAAAGAGAGAAAAGGGAGAAAATTAACCCACGTCTCGCGGCTCCAGCCACTGCACTGCATGTGTGCTTACGTTATATAAGGGGTTTAACTTAAATGAACGAAATCTGGCACGAGTTCTGAAGAAAAATATGAATCGTTTTTTAACTTATGGGTGGCATATATTGGGTAATTTATAGCAACTCTAAGGGGAGTTTTTATGATGTACCGTCAGAAGCACTCCTCGTTTTATTATTATATATTAGGGGTAGAGGGGTAGATTTTCACATTCCCGTCAACTTTGATTATTATGGTATATATGGAAACCATAACAAAATAATTTGATATATACCGAAACCAAACCATATCTTAATTTCATGCCGCATTTATCAAAAAAATTAATATCGTATAAATGGATAAATCGCACAAACCGACCCATGTGAACCAAATAAACCGAATGGACAAAATAAGGGTACTTTTGCAGTTTTTGACGGATGCTAATGAGGTCTAACCATCCAGATCAAGATGAGGTGTCCAGCTCTAAGGAGGGCTTCACAGCAGGCCACTTCATGTCACCGTTCCTTAACTAAATAGGCCTTTACTAGGAAAATTGCCCGTGCGTTGCAACGGCAGAAAACGATGGAGTGCAGAACCGACTGCGAGGTATCGTTGAGTGATTTTATGGGAGGCCACCATCAAGGGGGGCGTTGGCAAGGAGGGAATTAACCTGGGGAAGAAGAGATTGCAATTTATAAGGAGGACCTGGGGGAGGCCAATGGCACGGTTCCGAACGGTTGGAACAGATCAATAGAGCTAGTCATCAACCCACAACTGCGTGAGCTAGAAATTTTCAAGACTTTTTTTATACTGAGTGAGTTTATATGTATCGTAGTCAGGATTAATAATGCTCAGGAGTATCTGACATTAAAAAGGAGGCATCTTATTCTTTTATTATGTAGGCACTTCGTCGCAACCAAATAATATAGATGCAAAAATGCATTGAAGGGAGATGAAAGTGCTCCAAATAGGTCATGCGAGATCCAAAGAGGTTGACATCCTATCTGAAAAATGAATACAGGAACATTGTATTGTTTTTTATGTGTAGTCATTCTCAAAGAAACCACTATAGAGCAGCGGCATGGCAGATTAGTTGGTGCCATCAGGAAAAAGTACATTATATGGCTCATCCAAACATAAAAGTTACATCCTATATGAATTAAATTTTTCTGGGCACTGTAAAATTGTTACCTTGGAATAAGAGAAATGTCAAAGTTAAGCAAAAGATAAGGCAGCAACAAAAAAGACAGTTAGAATGTAGATTGCTCAATATTGATCGCCGACCACTAATTCAGGAAGTGCATAGAGCTGCAGATATAAATGATAATTAAGAGTGTTGAGTGCTCAATATTGATCATGAATGATTAACTGTTAGGAGCTAGGGTTCTGCCCGGTCTTGGCCGTCGGCAGTAGGGGAAGGAGGGGGCTGGGCGTGGCGATGAGCGGCCGCGCCGGCGGCTGGGCGCCATCACGGGAGAGGAGGATGGCGGCGGCAGCGCAAGAGGCAGGGGGCGGATAGGGTTCCGGCTCCTCTGGGAGCCGGGTAATAGAGATAATCTTCTTATTGCTTAATTCCAAAAAAAGAGTCTTACAGCCTATATTTATAACCTAGATAACTTGCAGAAGAATTAACCTAAGATAACTTGCATAAGAATTAACCTAAGATAACTTGTGGGCTAAGATTGCCCGGTGGGCCTAGCTAAACCGGCCATAACACTTCTCCCCGCCTGCACAAACAGCTTGTCCTCGAGCTGTAAGGTGGGGAAGCGCTTGCGGAACTCCTGGAGGCGATCAACCAGCGTCAAACACCTTCTCGACAGCTGGGGCGGCCAGGTCGGCTGCGACGGTGTCCTCCGGAATGTAGTCTGCAACCTCCAGGTAGAAGAGTCGCGGACAGGCATGGTCGGGCGTGTAGGGCTCGTCGCAGTTGAAGCATAACCCTTGGTGACGACGCTCGAGCAGTTCGGCTGATGTGAGCCGGCGGAACTGCCGCGCCGCGGTCACAACGAGGGGTGTCGCAGAAGCCTGCGCAGGCCGACCCTACGCGGAATCCGGCTCGGGCAGCAACCCGGCGGTCCGGGATGGTAATTCCTGCTGGATGGCCACCGCGCGGCGCTCGAACGCGCGAGCGTAGTACATGGCCGTCTGAAGGTCTTGTGGCCCCTTCATCTCGACGTCCACGCGGATGTGGTCGGGAAGGCCGCCGACGAAGAGCTCCGCCCGCTGTAAGGCCGTCACACCAGGCGCGTGGCATGCTAGTGCCTGGAAGCGGTCGGCGAAATCCTGCACCGTGGAGGTGAACGGTAGGCGGCCCAACTCGGCCAAGCGGCTCCCGCGTACCGGTGGTCCGAATCGAAGAAGACATAGCTCGCGGAAGCGATCCCACGGTGGCATGCCGCCCTCGTCCTGCTCGAGGGCGTAGTACCATGTCTGGGCGGCCCCGCAGAGATGGTAGGAAGCCAGCCAAGTGCGCTCCGACGCGGGCGTGCGCTGTCCACGGAAGAACTGGTCACACTGGTTGAGCCAGTTAAGCGGGTCGTCCGAACCGTCGTACGTGGTGAAGTCGATCTTTGCGAACCGGGGCGGCTGCTGGTGTGGCGCTCCCTGGCCCACTGCCTCGGCGGTACGGAGAGCTGATGACGGAGCTCGGTATAGGGTGGAAGGGCCGGCGTAGTCCCCTGTGGCTCCCGACGCCTCGGGCTGCAACAGGAACCCTGACGGCGGCCGGCCCTCCGTGGAAGCTGACGGCGACCCGTGGAGCCAGCCAGGAAGTGGTGACGGTGACGAAGGGAAACGGACCTCCTGGATCGGAAGGCCGCTCGGTGAGGACCGGCCCAGGCTAGGGTTGGGCGGGGGCGGTGGTGGAACCTGCACCGTTGCCGCCGGGAGGGATGGCGCGGTGAGGGACGACGCGGGCGGCGGGGCCCAGGTCGGCCACTGTGGTCCCTGGGTGGTGGCGGGCGGCGCGGTTGGCGCTGCGAACAGCATCGGCCACTGCGGCCAAGGCGGTGTCGAAGCCGCCGGTGGGGAAAGCGTTGGGTAGCCGCCGGTACTGAGTACCATGGCAGCGCCTGCTGGCCCGCGGACGCGGCCGGATGAAGCGGTGGAGGCGGCCCGTACGGGCCCGCCAAGTAGAGGCGGATGCCCTGGACCGCGACGACCAGGTCATTGAGCACGCCGGCCATGGCCTCCGGTGTGAACTGCGGCGGCGCTGGGGGAGGCGACGGCGGTGGTTGCTGGAGGGGGGTTTGTAGCTGGCCCTGGCCCGGCGTGGTGCCGGGTGCGGGGGAGATTGGCGCTGATAGGGAGGCTGTGGTGCCCGGCAACGCAGCGGCGGCATTGGTGGATTGGTGGCAGCGGCGGTGGGGGAGGCGTTGGGCAGCGGCGGCTGCCGTGGTGGCGGGTTTGGAGGCGGTGAAGACGTGGTCGAAACCCGGGTATCTGATACCAAGGTGTTAGGAGGTAGGGTTCTGCCCGGTCTTGGCCGTAGGCAGTAGGGGAAGGAGGGGGCTGGGCGTGGCGATGAGCGGCCGCGCCGGCGGCTGGGCGCCGTCGCGGGAGAGGAGGATGGTGGCGGGAGCGCAAGAGGCAGGGGGCGGATAGGGTTCCGGCTCCTCTGGGAGCCGGGCAATAGAGATAATCTTTTTATTGCTTAATTCCAAAAAATAGTCTTATAGCCTATATTTATAACCTAGATAACTTGCAGAAAAATTAACCTAAGATAACTTGCATAAGAATTAACCTAAGATAATTTGTGGGCTAAGATTGCCCGGTGGGCCTAGCTAAACCCGCCATAACATTAACTCAAGAAGTGCAGAACTTGAGAGCAACTTACAGGTCAGATCCGCAAGAATACCAAGATCACCCGCAAACTATTTGTGACGTGGAGCATCCGTGATAGAGAAAACTGATTTTGTGAATTGAAGACCGTAATATTGAATAAGATATGTGGCACAACATGTACAAAATCGCAAGTTGGTCAAGGGATCGAACTTTAAAAAAATGATAACTATAATTAAAAGTATCTCATTTAACAGCTTCAGGTCATCTAAATCTCGCAATGAAAAACCATAAATACATGCATACATGTTATATTTTTGTATTTTTCTCTATGTCCATTTAGTGTCTCTCCAAAACTAAAAAAGGGCTAAAACATTTTATAAAAAGTTCCGACAACAAAGTAAATAATTTACAGCAAGGACATATTATACGGATATTCTCTACCAAAATTCAAGCCTAGTTAAGTTTCTTCTTTGCTTGAACGAAACATCACCAAAAATCCTAAAACATATATATTCTTTAAAATTCAGTAATCCATGTCACACAACCGGAAGAGAGAAGAACATGCATATAACTGCTAGTCGGAGGTCATCAAACTAACAAGTTCAGTGTTTCAATTAGTTATCTTTTGAACACTCGTATCCTTGTAACTTGGAACTAATCAAGCCGAAAATAGGAACTAAAATTATGCACTCTCTCATGAAATAAATTTGTCAAATCTCAAATTTAACTAATTAGAATAAGCAAGCTCTAAGCTCGCATGAAACATATTAGTGCAAGTATGCTAGGCTTTGCTTTGTTTCCACTGTATCTACAATTCTAAACAAGACAGCAATACTTGAGCTTACCACTGCGTATGCAGATTAGTAGGATTTGTTTCCGCCACATCATCGGCAATAGCTAGTGATGACAATTGTGATCTGACCATCAGATCGCACAAAGACCTGGTGTCACCAGTGCTACGAGAGCCTGGACGTGAAGGCGTGCTAATATGGTTATGCCCAGCCAGCATGGAGGGAAATTGTCTTTGTCAAGCCTGTACATCAGCTACGGTACTGGCATCTCTAACCGGCCTTGTTGGGAGTGCATGAGACAATGGAGAACGGTTGTACGCACATAGCTGCAGCATATTCAGCCCAGCATTGTTGAGAGTCTTGAGACAATGTAGAAGTAATACAGATTTTATGTCAAATTAAAATCCTAGAATGTCCCTTACAATGTTTGGACGACCGACGCACCTGTAAAAGATATAGAATATAAGATGTCGAGAAGAATTTATCTGACAGCCTGCAGAAAACTACAAAATCTGAAGCCTAAATTTATCAGTGTAGGAGACAATTAAAAGAAAGAATCAGATACATGCATAGTTAGCTTGTTAGTTGATAATTTATTGAATATTTAATTGAATTCAGCAATGTTTTAGGTAATCAGTAACCATCTGTAGAAGAAGCTCTAATGTGTTGATGTATGCAGAATAATTGCTTAAATAGGAAATAATATGACAGACTGGCTGCTAGATCAAAGAAGCATGTCACTGGTAGATGTCATGGAGGAGATGAGGAGCTGCGGCAGGTCATACTCGCGAGGACAAATCGACGATGCCAAGGTCTTTCAGGCAGGAGCGCACAGCAGGACGGAGGTACAGCCGGAACGTATCGTAGAGGCGTGAGGGCTGCATCGTTCGCATTCGAACTCCACATTCGCAAAAATCTTTTCAGCTTCTCATTTCCACAACCTGCGTGGCGTGGCGTGGCGAGGCGGGCGGCGGAGGAGGAGCGCGTGTGGATTTCCCTCTTGTTCTCATACTTATAGAAGTGGGGAAAGAACCTCCCTTATAAAGAGGTCCAACTCCCTCTAAACTAGCAATGTGAGACTAAATTTTAGTTTCACCTCTTGCCTTGCACGAATGGGCTGCGTGGTCCTCTAGGATTTATTAAAAATTTCTGAAACTCCTATTGGGCCTATAGATAAAATTTCAGCAATCCCCCACCAGATCCCAGAGGCACACAAAAATTGTCTTTGGTTCCAAAACACTGTTTTATATACCAGTAATGCAGTGGAGACTGTTAAGTTGAACTTTCACCTAGAACTCTATGCTACACTACCTTGAACTGCAAGTTTTCTGCGAATCTGACTTCACATAAAGCCTTGACCGATACGTGGCTACCGTGGGTCTTCCCCGCGGGTGGAGCTTATGCGTCATACTCCGTGACCTTTCATGAGTTTACTAGAGAGAACCCTACTCTCATAGATTGCGACGCTTGACAATCAGACTCATATAGGTGTGTTCTTCAAAAGATGTTCTGCATGATAACATCTCTACTTAAATGAGCCACTTAGAACACATTAAGATATACATCAACCTGCCATGCAGATTAAGAGAGTATTGCATCTTCATGGAGTGGTATTTTGAATAGTAAGGATACTCTCCTCTCAGTTGACCAACAGCTTGTCTTCCTTATCTAATTCACGGGATCTCCGGTCACAAAGAATAGATTACCACTATGAACAACTCATATTGTGGGTCTCATACCCATCTCCCTTCATACATTATCTATCACGTTACGTGATAGACCCTTAGTAAAAGGATCTGCCAGATTTTTAGACGTTTGGATATAATCCAATGCAATAACTCTGGAGTTTTTCATTTTTCTGACAGACTTTAACCTTCTCTGAACGTGTCTTGATGACTTCATGCTATCCTTTGAGCTGCTCACTTTCGTGATTACAGTTTGATTGTCGCAGTTCATAAGGATACCCGGTACAGGTTTCTCAACAACCGGCAAGTCATTCAAGAGCCGACGAAGCCAATCTGCTTCGACCGTAGCTGTATCTAGTATTGTGAGTTCTGCTTCCATTGTTGACCTCGTTAAGATGGTCTGCTTGCAAGACTTCCAAGAAACAGCGCCACCTCCATGAGTGAATACATATCCGCTCGTGGCCTTTATCTCATCAGCATCTGAGATCCAGTTTGAGTCACTATACCCTTCAAGCACCTTTGGGTGCCCAGTGTAGTGAATTCCATAATTCGCAATGCCTTTCAAATAACGCAAAACTCTCTCTAGAGCTTTCCAATGCACATCTCCTGGTTTTGAAACAAACTGACTCAGTTTGCTAACAACAAAAGAGATGTCAGGTCTTGTAGCACTGGCTAAGTACATAAGCGAGCCAATAATCTGAGAATACTTCAATTGGTCTCTAGCAATTCTTTGATTCTTTCGAAGCAACACAATAGCATCATATGGTGTTGGAGAGGGCTTGCAATCACTGTAGCCAAAGCGACTCAAGATCTTTTGCACATAGTAAGATTGAAGCAATGTAATCCCACCATTATCGTCTCTCAACAACTTGATGTTCAGAATGACATCAGCCACTCCTTCATCTCAAAACAGCGAGATAGGAAATCCTTGACCTCCTTAATAACATTCAGATTTGTTCCAAAAATCAGTATGTCATCAACATACAAGCAAAGGATAACTCCCTCACCCCCACCATGGTGATAATACACACATTTGTCAGCTTCCTTTACAGCAAAGCCTGCAGCTGTTAAAGTTCTTTCAAACTTCTCATGCCACTGTTTAAGTGCTTGCTTGCGTCCATACAAAGACTTCAGCAACTTGCACACTTTTTCTTCCTGATCATCTAGTACAAACTCATATGGTTGTTCCATATAAATTTCCTCGTCCAACTCTCTATTTAGGAAAGCAGTCTTAACATCCATTTGATGAACGAGTAGACCAAGTGAGGCAGCTAGTGAAAGTAGAACTCGAATAGTGGTCAGTCGAGCCACAGGTGAGTAAGTATCAAACAAGTCTTCACCTTCCTTTTGGGTATAACCCTTAGCCACGAGCCGAGCCTTGTACTTTTCAATAGTACCATCAGGCCTAAACTTCTTCTTGAATACCCATTTGCATCCTATAGGTTTGCACCCATAAGGACGATCAGTTATCTCCCAAGTTTCATTCGCCAAGATGGGATCCATCTCGCTACGAACCGCTTCCTTCGAGTAGTCAGCATCTTTAGATGCATAGGCCTCTGAAATAGAACTGGGAGTGTCATCTATGAGATACACAAGAAAATCATCATCAAAGGACTTTGCAGTCCTCTGTCTCTTGCTTCTAGTAGGAACTTCATTGTTCTCCTCCACAGGACTTTGAAAGTGTTCCATCGAAATGGCAGGTTCGGTAATTGTAACTACTTCCTGATTCGATGAACTAGACATCTCCCGATTAGATGAGGTAGCCATATCCTTCATGGGAAAGATATCTTCAAAGAAAGTCGCATCATTCGACTCCATGATCGTACCGACATGCATGTCAGGTACCTCAGATTTTACAACCAAGAATCTATAGCCATTGCTATGGAAAGCATATCCCAGAAAAACACAATCCACGGTCTTTGCTCCAAGCTTCCGCTTCTTTGGAATTCGAACATTGACTTTCGCCAAACAACCCCATGTTCGCAGATAAGAGAGTTTTAACCTTTTCTTCTCCCATTCCTCGAATGGAGTTATCTCTTTGTTCTTTGTGGGGACTCGGTTTAGGACATGACATGCTGTCAATATCGCCCCCCCACCATGCCTTGGAGAGACCCGATGTGTCTAACATGGCGTTAACCAAATCAGTTAGAGTACGGTTCTTTCTTTCGGCCACCCCATTTGACTGAGGTGAGTAGGGAGGCATCCTCTCATGGATTATACCATGTTCCGCACAAAAAGCATCAAATTCATTGGAAAAATACTCTCCACCACGGTCGGACCTAAGCCTCTTGATTTTTCGATCAAGTTGGTTTTCCACTTAGCTTTATAGATCTTGAAAAAGTTCAAAGCCTCATCTTTAGATTTCAGAAGATACACAAGGCAGTATCTAGTGGAGTCATCAATTAACGTCATGAAATATTTCTTTCCACCTTTTGTCAAAACACCATTCATTTCACATAGATCTGAATGTATGAGCTCTAGTGGTGCAACATTTCTCGTTTTTGTAGTCGTGTGAGACTTACGAGGTTGCTTAGCTTGCACACAAACTTGACACTTAGATCCCTTGACAGTGGTGAAACTAGGGATTAAGTTCAACTTCGCTAGTCGTGACATGCAACCAAAGTTAACATGACAAAGACGTGAATGCCACACATTTGATTCACTATTGTTGCAAACATGATTAACAACTTTATTGCAAATGTCTGATAAAGATAAACGAAACAGGCCTCCTGACTCATAGCCTTTACCAACAAAGGTTCCATACTTGGATATTACAAATTTATTCGACTCAAAGACAAGCTTATAGCCATCTCTACACAGAAGAGATCCGCTAACAAGATTTTTATTGATGGAGGGGACATAATGCACGTTCTTCAGCCGCACAATCTTCCCCGAAGTAAATTTCAGATCGACCGTGCCAACACCATGAACAGAAGCACTTGAACCGTTGCCCATCAGCACGGTTGAAGTCCCTGCGGTCTGATAATATGAAAACATGGAAATATCACCGCATACATGCACATTAGCACCCGTGTCAATCAACCAATCAGGAGAATGACATACTGAAAGAATAGTGGGAAATATACCATACACAGGATCCTTCATGTTAGTGTCTCCAATGACAACATTAGCGGTATTGCCGCCTTTCCCAGGGTGACGCTTGTCATAGCAATTAGGGCAACTAGGTGCCCAATGACCAGGATCCCCACACACATGACAGACACCTTTCTTCTTGTCATTCTTCTTCTTGAAGTTCTTGTGCTGGACAACCTTGTTCTTCCCATCAAACTTTGCTTTACCATCAAACTTGCCCTTGTTCTTGAACTTGTGGGGCTAGAAGTTCTGCTTCTGTACCTCGAGCATGTGTGTCCTTTACTCTCGCCTTTTCTTCCACATCAAGAGTGCCAATGAGATCCGGGACGGAAAACTCCTGCCTCTTATGCTTCAGCAAGGTAGCAAAGTTCCTCCATGAAGGAGGAAGCTTAGTGATGATACCTCCAGCAACAAACTAGTCCGGTAGCATACAACCGAAGTGCTCAAGTTCTCTAGCAAATGACTGTATCTCATGAGCTTGCTCAACCACGGAGCGCTCTTCAGTCATCCTGTAATCATAGAATTGCTCCATGATGTACAGCTCAGTGCCAACATCCGAGACCCCAAACTTGGCCTCGAGTGCATCCCACATATCTTTTCCATTATCAATTGACGCATAAGCATCAACTATGTTCTCACCACGAACACTCAAGAGAGCAGCCTTAAACAGAGTATCCATTTTTTGAAAGGCTTGTGCCTGTTGAGCATCAAGCTCTCCTTCAGGTTTGCCAAGAGTGGCGTCATAGCAACTCATGGTTTGAAACCATAAGACTGCTCTCACGCGCCACCTCTTATAGTGGATACCCTCAAACATAGGAGGTCTCATGGAAGCAGCAAAACCACTCGGGGTAAATTGCCTATAATAAGTTTTTTGGATTGTTGGAAATATGAGCAATTTATCGAATGATTTTATTAACAGAAATACTAAATAAAGCATGACCAGTGTAGTAGTGATAAAACAAGCCATGTGATTTGACAAAGAGAAGGTAAACATCATCTTCATATATGAACTGTAACTAAACATATCTAGAGAAGACAATGTGGCAAGTTGCATATATGAAATAGAGTCTAACATATCTAGGGCAAATACTAGAACAAGGAACTGTAGGAGGACCTCTAATAGAAAGGAGAAGAACACGTACGAGACAGCAGCAGCAGAAGCGCTGGACTTGGGGTCGGTGTCCTCGCCTGCCATGTCGTCGAGGAGGTCGTGGACGTCGGGGAAGAAGTCGTCGTCGGGGAAGTAGTCGTCGGTGACCGGATCGTCCATGATGAAGCAGCCAGTAGTCGCGGTGAGCACTTCCCAAAAACCTTATCACCCTTCTCCCGTACAGGACTCAAAAGGTGCGGTTTCGGAGGCCTACTGTCCTGACGTGCGGTGCACGCCGCAAGCCGGGATGAGGAAGACATCAGCAGCTCAGAAATGGAACCGATGGCGAGGGAAGGAGTAGTTCTGGTGCGTCTCTCTGGGAGGAGCGACCTCTCTTTTATAGGCGCAAGAGAAGGAGGCGAGAGGGAAGCGACGGGAGGTGAAATGAAGAGACGGAGATGAAGTGAACAGCCAGCAGCCGAAGGGCTGCACTGTTCGCATTCAAACTCCACATTCGCAAAAATCTTTTCAGCTTCCGTGTGACCTTTCGTATACCCATAGTGCGTGGCAAAAATTTAGACATCGGCTTGGCTCATTCCCGCAACCCGCGGCGCGTCGTGACGAGGCGTGGCGTGGCATGGCGAGGCGGAGGAGGAGCGTGCGTGGATGTACCTCTTGTTCTCATGCTCATACAAGTGGGGAAAGAACCTCCCTTATAAAGAGGTCCAACTCCCTCTAAACTAGCAATGTGAGACTAAACTTTAGTTCCACCTCTTGCCTTGCAGGAATGGGCTGCGTGGGCCTCTAGGATTTATTAAGAATTTCTAAAACTGCTATTGGGCTAGGCCCAAAATAGACAAAATTCCAGCAGCCACTGCCTCCTCTGCCCTCGCTTCAGATCAGAGGGGGGATGGAACAGGGAGTGCAGCGGGAGAAGGGGGTAGAAGATGGAGAAAGGGGAAAAGAAGAGGGGCGTCCGGCGAGCCAGTGCGTCACTGGCGACCAGGTTGGAGAGGCTGCGGCTAGCTTCTCTGCTTTCTTCTCTTTCTCCGTTCCACAAAGCGCTCACGCAAACGAAGTCCGTCGCTCCCCTGTTAGCTGGCCGCCGGCTCCCCATCCCTGTCGCCGGCGCAGGCTATCCGTAACAGAAGTGGAGCACATCGGAGGATTTTGCAACGCCGTGCCGTATCCCGCCGCTCAGGAGCCGCGGATGCCCTGGACCCGCCCGAGAAGCCGCGCTTAGGTCTTCCTCGCTGTCAACGGCGACCGATGGGCGGCGGCAGGCGGATGTGGAGAGCACGCATCAGCCGTTGCATCTGGGCTCGAGACCACCATGGGTGCTGGCCCTCCGCCTCTGTCCATCGAGATGAGCGCGGGGAGTGCAGATCCCACCATATGCGGCGTTGGTGGTTGCGGAGGCGAGGAAGGGTGGTGGTGCAGGGGCAGGGCCGGCCGAAAGGGAGTGGAGGCGCATCAGTCGGTAGGGAGGAAGAGGATGAGTGGCTAGGAGGTGGAGGCAGTGGGTCGGGGTGTATTTTACAAAAACGAAACGTTTTTTTAGCCACTTAGAAAAGGACTGCGGGTTGATTCTTATAAAAACTCATGGACTTTTTTACAAAAGCCCCGCGACGGTGAGCAGTAGGGCAGAAGAGATAATTGCTTATTATTAGGGAAAGATGTAGAAACCTTTCTGCAGAAAACAATCCCCCCCCCCCTACGTCACCTGCCTCACGTCATCCTCCCCGGGGCGACTCAGGGGTGGTCTAGGTCATGCCACCTCTGTCCTTCCTTCCCCCTTCCCTCGCCGTCGCCGGAGGCAGCTATCGCAATCCCTGCACGATAACCAAGGAGGGTGGTGGCTAGGCCTTCGGCCTCTTCTTTTTTCAGGAGAGGGCCATGGGCTCAGAGGCAACGGCAACGACGATGAGGACGGCGTCATCCCAGCCGTAGGGGACATCCACCGGTGCGATGGACCATGTCTCTTCAGCTGCACTAGCAGCAAGGCCATGGTGAGCAATTGTCAGGGGCATGGGTCGATGCCACGTGATCCCTCTCTTCGAGCTGAAGATGTCTCCAACATCGCGCGATGTTCCCATTGTTCGTTTCTAATCTCCGGCGTCCTTCTCCTGTGGGATCCGGCTGGTGACTTTTGTGGGTGCTGGGCTAGGTGCTTACAACGAGGAAACCTGGTATGGACATGGCTGCCTCAAAAATGACCAAAATTAATGCAAAAGTAGATCTCTTAAATGTGATTCCAATTAACAATAATTTCACGAATTATTTTATGTTGGAAACAAGATACAACACCACTTTCTGTTATTTGCAGAATTCTGCGGACTTATACAAGCCACGTGTCAAGATGGGATGACAAAATAGAATATGCATCTGTATAAATATAACAAGGGCAAGTTGTAGTGATCCAACATATCTCACCTGTTCAACCTCGTCTATCCAATGGTCTATATCGCTCCGGTGTTTAGCATTAAACATGGTTAACACTTAACATATTTACCACCCTCCCCTAATATCATGCATATTATCAACGTGAACGTTAATTAAGTAATTACATCTTGAATGATATTAACGTGAAATTTATATTACCTAATATTAAGTGTAATTATTATCTAACATGAGTTGCATTGCACGTACACAGAGGTATACATGTGTGTGGGTACAAGCAGCATCATGATATCCAAGCATCATGTATAATGTGTTTGCCATGCATCCCACACATATATGCACCAAATTTTATAAAGGCATACAGTAGCTCTTTAGATGTCGTCAGATTTGAGATTCAACAACCGAGGTATCCCTTGAACTTTTCCGAACCAAGCTGTTTTGCAACGCATGTCAAATGAGGTGGGCCTCGGCCTTCAGGCACACCTGCAAAAGCCGAAGTTGGACCTAAGACCGGCTGATGGTCCAGTACAATTTGGAATTAGCGGCGACCATACAGAGCCAGGACTTGACGGCCGCGGCGCACAACTTCCACTCCATTACCCTAAACGAAAAATTACACAAACCAAGCTACATCAGTACCAGGTAAATATTAAAGTTTTTTTAGTCCGAGTACATAACATACTACTCTTTCCGTTTCAAAATAAGTCTCTCAACCTTGGTACAACTTTGTATTGAGATACTTATTATGGGATGGAGGTAGTATTTAGTTGCAACGGCTTTAGGTGTATTAATTTGGGCTCTAAGTTGCACTTTAATTATTTGGTTAAAATGAATTATAATGGGACAAATTTATTAAATTTGGCAAGTATAATAAAACTTCCCAGCATGTAATCTCCCTGTTTCTTTTTAGTCTGCATATAAGCCTTGTCGTAAGTCAATCTTGGTAGAGTATGACCAAATTTATGGCAAAAAATAGCAACATTCACAATACCAAAGCAATATCATCAGATGTAACATCGATTCAATTTTCATATTAATATTGTATAACTTTAATATTGTGTATCACTTCTAACAAAGCACATATGTCAGTAATACAGAAGTTACACAATATGAAAATTTGATTTCATGATAAATCGAATGACATTGAGTTGGTATTATGAATGACGACGTATTGAAGGAGAACCAATGTTAACATCCCTTGGGGTCAGATGTATCAAAACCTCAATGTCCATAGGTTACTTAAAAGTGTAATTTTCACTGAAAAGACAACCATATGCATGCAAAATATAGAGATCATGTTGGACTTTACAATAGTTGGTACCGAAGGAGAAGTGTTAAACAGGGAACAATCAAATGTATGTAGCATGTATGAAAATAACATAGAAGACACACATCAGATTAGATAGTAATAATAAAGTAACACCAATGTTCAAGTGGGCATATTATATTATAGGATAAAAGTTCTCACTTAGCGATAAATCATATAAATTTAGCAAAAGTTACAAGGTAATGCAAAACTATAGTTAACAATAAAAACAACAACTTATGACAAGTGATCGCAATATGAGTAGGGGGGTGGGTAAACTTTTAGTACATGCATGCTCTGTCGCACTACTAGAAAAAAGCTGTTAGTGGCGCACCTATTTTGACTATTAATGGCGCACTATAGGTGCGCCACTATTACCAAGCTACTAGTAACAAATACTAATGGCGCACCTCTGGTGCGCCATTAGTATTGCAGGTAATAGTGGCGCACCTTGTAGTGCGTCATTACTATTGCTACAGGTGCGCCACTGGTAATTTGATTTTTGAATTTTTTGATTTTTTTTTTCTGAATTTTGAAGGCGGGAAAATAGTAGTGGCTCACCGTCTAACCCCCACCGTGCGCCATTGCTATTTTTGAATTTTCAATTTGGATCTGGATCGTGATTATTTTGCCCTTTTTTGCTTGTTTTTTCGCATGATATTTTTTCAAATTTTGTTCTCGTTTTTGGATCTTGTATGTTCTTTGCTGGAGAGGAGGGCCGAGGAGAGACCGTGAGGAGGAGGAGGTCACCGGAGAGGAGCTTGCCTACATCGTCGGAGAGGAGGAGGAGGAGGTCACCGGAGAGGAGCTCGCCTACATCGCCGGAGAGGAGGAGGAGGTCGCCGGAGAGGAGTTCACCGGAGTGGAGGGGGGAGAAACCGTGAGGGGAGGGGAGGAGAGGAGGGG
>NC_041384.1:709370957-709371780 GCF_002162155.2 Triticum dicoccoides
GGAGGGAGGAGGAGGTCGCCAGAGAGGAGGAGGGGGGTATGGTGGAGGAGAGGCGGGGAGATGGAGTGGAGGAGAGGAGGAGATGGAGTGGAGGAGAAAATGAAGAGGTAAGAAGGAGAGGACCCCGCCCAGCCATATATACGGCATAGTAATGGCGCACCGTGGGCAGGTGCGCCATTACTAACTTTTTTTTTATTTTTTTTATTTTTTTTTGAATTTGAAGGCGGGAAGATAGTAATGGCGCACCTTGGGCAGGTGCGCCATTACTAACTTTTTTTATTTTTTTGATATAGTTTGAATTTTGAAGGCGGGAAAATAGTAATGGTGCACCATGGGGAAGTGCGCCAGTACTGAGTTTGATTTTTTTTGAATTTTTTTGCCTCTCCAGATCTTGAAAGCTCCGTAACTTTTTTTCTGTTAGGTTTTTGAGGATTCTAGAAAATCGATAATGAGCGTAGAATGTAACTTTTCGAGTAGATGATTTTTCATATAAAAAACTTTTTCATCGAAGGTCGTATGCAAAAGTTATGGCCATTTTACCAAAACACGGCGGCCTTTTGCAAAAAAATTCAAAATTCATGTTTGTTAATTTTCCTAACAACTAGAACACGTAACACATGGGCATCTATTTTTTTGAATCTTTTATCATTTTCTTTTATTTTTTAAAAAAACTAAAAGGCGATCCAAGGGGGGGGTGTTTGTGTGTGTGAGACATAGCAATGGCGTACCACACCTAGGTGTGGCACTACTGTGTAGGCACCACACCTAGGTGCGCCACTGCTATGCTACACAGTAGTGGCACACCTAGGTGTGGTGCGCCATT
>NC_041384.1:709371989-709393524 GCF_002162155.2 Triticum dicoccoides
ATAGCAATGACACACTGCTCATGTGGTGCGCCATTAGTAAAACCATAGCAATGACGCATCTGATTCTGGTGCACCACTGCTATATAGCAATGGCGCACCACATACATGGTGCGCCATTAATGTCTATATTAACTATAGTCATTTTTTTAATAGTGTCGATTTAATCCTCGGTTGAAAATTATCAAAATAACTATGAAAAGATGAACAGAAAGGGTGATGATTCTATACCAGAATGATGCGCGCTATAGACCTTTTTATTTACATTGTGACACACCTAAGTAAACAAGTTCACCATGTTGCAATTGTGATACACCATTATCTATAAGTTCAAATGTCTATCTCATAAGTATACAAGTTACCAACACATAAATGTGAACATAGTAAATATGTAAAAACATGAGCAAGATTATACATAAAAAATCTAGCCACGCAAATGCGCAGTCACCATGCTAGTTATAAAAATAATAACAAATGGGTTGTACACACCACAGATTTTGAGATTGACTTGTTTACTGAAAGCTTTGTCAGTCAACACACGATTCTAGCAGCAGTGACTATTGGATGTCCATCCAACGGCCGACGTGCTTCTTCAATCTCTGATCTTCCTGCTCCAGCCGCCTAAACTAGCGCCGGCGGGACTGCCTGCTCCCTCCTCTTGTGGCCCGCTGTCATGTCGCGCAGACTTCACCGGCCCACCCTACTCCCTCCGCTGGTCTGGCCGCACGCAATCAACTGCCTCCTTATTACGTGAAAAAAATGATTTCTCCCACTGACATCTGGGGCACACCGGTTCGGAGGCTGATCTGTGGGCCTACTAAGTTGACACGTATGCAAGGCTTTGTCAATTTAGTCAACAAACAATTCTAGCAGCAGCGACCGTTGGATTTGAATCGAACGGTTCTGCTGCTTCTTCAATCACTGCTCTTCTTGCACCAGTCGCCCAAACCAGGGCCGATGAGACCGCCTGCTCCTGCCTCCAGTGGCGGGCTGTTCTGCCGTTGAGGCCTCACCGCCCCTACTACTCCCACCACAGGCTCACACCACAGCCGAACCAATGAACCCTCGTATTCCTCTTCGCGTGGGCTTCCACTACCGCGTCTTCCCCGACTCCGGGTCGTCCCCTTCCTAGGCCTCGCCGTCGTCCACCGCCCTGGTGCTCTTGCCGCGGCATGGTCAATGTGGTCAAGGAACGACTTCCATCAAAAAAGTACTGTACGTGGAGAGGCTGACAGCTGGGTCCACGGTCGCAGCAAGGAATTGCCTCCTTATTACACCAAAAATAATGATTTCTCCACCTGACAGCAGGGACCCATCGGACGGGCCACCGTATTTCGCAAAAAAATTGTTTCCCCCCTGACTGTTGGGACCCACCAGCTACGTCTTCGCATGCAAGGAAGTGCGTCCATATTACAGGCAAAAAATGATTCGCCCCCTAACTGCTGGGACCCACCAGCAACATTTTCGCACGCAAGGAAGTGCCTGACAGTCGGGACCCACCTAGTCGAAGCTGACGTAGCGTTGTCATTCTGGTCGCGAACGTGTACGTACATACTGATCGATGTAGAGGAACGCATGTGTTGTAGTAGAGGTGCGCACGTGTCGTAGTAGAGGCGCGCACGTAGCATGTACATGTACGTATAGCCAGGGTGCAAGAAAGAAAATATGGCCACGTACGTCAATACGGGCGGGGTCTCGAACGCCTACTCGCGCATACGTACGGCCAGGGCTCGTGTGCATGGCTGGATCGAAACGGAGAAACTGTGTCATCGTCGTGTTCATGGGGAGGCAACAAAATATGTCGTGTTCATCGGGAGGCAACCAAACGCGTGTTGTCCATCGGGAGCCAACTGGTTTGGACGGAACAGCCGATGGAAACGTGGCCAAGTGTACCGCAGAACAAAGTAAATGGCCTTGTGTTCAACCGGCCACAGTCGAAACAGGATCATGTTCATCGAAAGGGGTCTGGCGTACCGCAAAACGGAGGAAACGGACTTCTCTTGATCGAAACGGGGTCCTGTTGATCAGGAGGGGTGTGGTGTACCGCAAAACGGAGGAAACGGACTTGTGTTGGAGCGCTACGGTCGAAACGGGGGTCCTATTCATTGGCAGGGGTGTGTCGTACGGCAAAACGAGACTCCATGAGATACTGTTCATCTCCACCGTCAACCTCCTCCAGCCTCCACGGATTACTGGTCATCCAACGTCGACCTCCTCTAGCCTCCACCTACCACTGTTCATCCACGGGCTCCTGTTCATCCAGCCTCCACCGCGCGCTCCTCCACCGGCTACTGTTTAACCAGCCATCTTCATGGGGTCCTATTCAACAACCCCTCCACGGGCTACTCTTCATCCAGCCATCCACCGGCTACTGTTCAACCAGCCCTCCACGGGGTCCTGTTCATCCAGCCCTCCACGGGGTCATGTTCATCCACCGGCTCGATCGATTGGGGTACTGTTCATCCAGCGGCAACACCATGGGGTTCTGTTCATCCAACCCCCCACCGGGAACTGTTCATCCAAACCCCCAAGAACGCTCATTGTTCATCAAGAGGCAGCATCAATCGGCTTCAGTTAGTAGCAGTAGCGAAGGTATCACTCAGGTTCAGTTAACAGCAAGGGATCGATCGCTCGGTATAGTAACGTAGCTAGTGCAATCGCTCGGGTTCAGTTAGAGCCAACGCCTCGCTCGGGTTCAGTTAGAGCGCAATGCCTCACACACATGCGCGTACGTACGAGAGAAACGCGCATCACTCGGCCCCCGACCACCCACCATAATCGGGTACTCCCGTCATATTTTCCTCGTCCTCGCTTCTACCACAATTTTTTCCATCATGGACGACCCAAAGAATGTCATGCAGCTGCATCTCCGGCCCGCCCAGGACGAAAAGCCCATATTCTGTCATGATTTTTTGTCATAGAAGTAGGAGCCCACCACATTTATGATGATACCAGGTTTTGTCACAATTATCGTCATAGAAATGTCATAAGCATGATACAAAAAAATTCGTTTGGCCCAAAATGTCATGGATGTGTCTTTTTTTGTAGTGACAATTGCTGTATTTCCAAGTTGTCAAGCATGCTTGGTTTGGTTATACATTGTGCAATGTGGTGCTCAGTTAACGTTTGGTTCATTTATGTTGTGGTGTTTAGTTAACTGTTTGGTTCACTTCTGCAATGCGATGTTCAATAGTTGTGGGTACATTCTGTTACTGTATACCATGTGAGGAATAAATTGAATTTGGTTGTAATAAATACATGAGAAACAAATACAATTGCTACAATTGGCTGTAGTTAACTGTTTGGTTAACCGTCTGATCTTCATTTAGGAGTATGTTATATCGTGCAATGTGGTGCTCAGTTAATGTTTGGTTCATTTGATGTGGTGTTTAGTTAACTTCTTGGTTCAATTCTGCAATGTGATGTCCATTGTCATGGGTAGCATTTTGTATTGTTGTGCATGTGAGGAATAAATCGAATTTGGCTGCACTTAATACATGAGAAACATATACAAGTGTTATATTTCCTACTTCTTAATCATGCTTGAGGCAAAGGACAGGCATTCGTGTTCACTGCTTTGATAATTTGAGGGTACACAGGGAATTTCATCTAGTCACTTTCATCATGTTGATTTGATTCGTGTTTGCTACTTTGATAATTTGATATGTGGGTGGACCGGTGCTTAGGTGTGGTTCTTACTTGAACAAACCTCCTACTTATGATTAACCCCCTCACAAGCATCCACAACTACGAGAAAAGTATTAAGGATAAATCCTAACCATAGCATTAAACTTTCGGATCCAATCGGTCCCCTACGGAATAGCGCATAAATTAGGGTTTAAGCTTCTGTCACTCTCAAAACCCATCATCTATTAACTACTCTACAATTCATTCTTTCAGGCCCAAATATGGTGAAGTGTCATGTAGTCAACGTTCACGTGACACCACTAAGGGAGTCACAACATACATACTATCAAAATATTGAACACATATAAAGTTCACATGATTACTTGCAACATGATTTCTACCATGACCTCAAGAATAAAAGTAACTACTCACAAGTGATAAACATGCTCAAGATCAGAGGGGTATTAAATAGCATAATGGATGTGAACATATAATCTTCCACCAAATAAACCATATAGTAATCAACTACAAGATGTAATCAACACTACTAGTCACCCACAAGCACCAATCTATAGTTCCGGTAACAAGATTGAACACAAGAGATGAACTAGGGTTTGAGATGAGATGATGTTGTTGAAGATGTTGATGGAGATTGCCCTCCCCAAGATGGGAGAGTTGTTGGTGATGATGATGACGATGATTTCCCCCTCCTGGAGGAAACTTCCCCTGGCGGAATAGCTCAGCCGGAGGGCAAAAGTGCTCCTGCCCAAGTTCCACATCGAGACGGTGGCACTTCATCCCTAAATTCATCTCCTTATTTTTTTCTAGGTAAAAATGACTTATATACCAGAAGATGGGCATCAGAGGTGGGCCTGGGTGAGCACAACCCACCAGGCCGCGCATGGGCTCCCTGGGTCGCCCTGGTGGGTTGTGCTCACTAGGTGCCCCCCTCTGGTAGTTATTTGCTCCAGTATTTCTTATTTATTCATAAAAATTCCTTATGAAGTTTCAGCCCATTTGGAGTTGTGCGGAATAGGTAGCCTGGCGTACCTTTTCCAGGTCCAGATTTCCAGCTGTCGGAATTCTCCCTCCTTGTGTGTACCTTGCAATTTATGAGAGAAAAGGCATTACAATTACTCCAAAAGCATTCTTATGCATAAAATCATCATAAATAACAGTAGGAAAACATGATGCAAAATGGACGTATCAACTCCCCCAAGCTTAGACCTCGCTTGTCCTCAAGTGAAAACCAAAATCGATAAACATGTCCACATGCTTAGAGAGAGAGAGGTGTCGATAAAAACAAAATACGGACATAGAAGCATCATGTGAATTATTATAACAGCAACAAACTTTAACATAATTTTTTTATCATAGGTCTTTTATCATAGACTTCTCATGAATAAGTAACAATTCATCACACTATTGAAGTATAAAGCATAAACTCTATTAGAAACCAACAAACTATGTTCTCAGTCAACTTTGCAACTACAATTCATCATTTTTTCAGGAAGGGTCACGTATCGGAGCCTTTAGGCAAGTCCACATACTCAACCATCACTTAGTCTTCTATGATTGCTAACACTCACCGCATACACATGAGCAAAATGTTTCAACCGGACACATAGGAAGATAGGAGCTTATAGTTTCGCCTCCCAACGTATGCACCTCAAGGGTGATGTCAACAATAATAACTCATGCTACCCATATTCAGTTGGACATATGTGCCTAGATCTTTCCTCACCACATGATGCTTGCCAAAGGAGAAAAATAAAAAGGAATAGAGAGAAAACTTTGACTCTTTGCATAAAAGTAAATACATAGAAGTAAAAGATAGGCCCTTCGCAAATGGAAGCAGAGGTTGCCATGCGCTTTGTATTGCCCCTTGTGATGGAAACCTTCATTATGCATTATGTCACTTTTATTCTTCACCATCACAAGTTCGTACAACTCTCAATTTTCTCTTACACTAAATGGTCTCACACTTTTAGAAGCAATTTTTATTGCCCTATTGCACCGATGACAACTTACTTGAAGGATCTGACTCAATCCTTAGGTAGGTATGGTGGACACTTGAAAATAAGATTTGGGTTTAAAGGTTTTTGGATGCACCAGTAGTATCTCTACTTAGTGCGGAAATTTTCGCTAGCAAAGATAGGGGGCAAGCACCACATGTTAAAGGATCCATGACGATATGACTTCAATGTGAATATGAACAAAAATAAATCATTAGGTTGTCTTCCTTGTCCTCAACAATTTTGGCATATAATATTTTGATGGGGGCTCACAATCACAAAAGATTTCCAGGATAGTGTATTTATATGTGAATCTTCTCTCCCCTTATTAATTCTTTCATGAGTTGCATAATTGACTAATGCTATGTTTGTTAATCTCTAATAAAATTTTCTACTTATACTTATGTGGTGTCATCACCTACCATAAGATTAGCATAAGATCTTCTTGATTTATTTCCTTTCCTTTTATTTACTTCCTTCCTTTTTAGTCCAACAAGAAAGTAAAGAAAGCAAAAACTCAAACTAAACTTTATTATATACCTCGCACACGGTTACAAGTATAGATCACTAAGCAAACTCTCGAAAAGAAAGGATCAAACTAAACATTTATTCATCTAAAGCAAAAAAGATAACTATGGATCAAAATAAAATAAGTAAAGGCAAAAGATAGTGGGGATGATACGATACCGGAGCACCTCCCCCAAGCATGGCGGAAGCCAAGGGGAGTGCCCATACCCGATACTCAATTTTCTTTTGCTGATGAAGAAAATGGTGGTGGTGGTGGTGTAGTAGAGGTGATCCTGTCCTTCACGGTCAAGAGATTTTCCAATCTACGGATGACACTCCGGAGGAAGATGATGTGCTCTTGATGCAGAATATTTTCATGAGTGAGATATTTATTTTGCACACGAACCGTTTCAATGATTCAAAAGGCTTCAATCTTAGTCGGTGTAAGATGAGCATAGTAAGGTTTAAGGATATCTTCTTCTTCTTCTTCCTTAGCAGGCCAGGGCTGCTCAGCTGCCGGTGCTTGATCCTTGGTAGCCTCCTTGCTCTTGTCTCCCTTGACGGCTTCTATGGGCTCTTCTCTCTTCAGCTCGATCTTCATCAACCAAGCATCCTCTTCCATGTTGTTGGACGAGGAAGAAGACATGATGTCTGGCTCAACAGATCTAACCAGAAATAGCAAGAAAAGAGAACAGAAGATTTCTCTGTGATATGGTGATAAATAGGTTCGGGGGGTATATAAAGATTTTTTATCTAGGGGAAACAAGCAAATTGTAGAAAAACAGAGTCTGGAAGGTACCCGATCTGGGCACAACCCACATGGGAGCGCCTGGTGTCTTGTGCCCACTAGGGTACGCTTCCTGGTTGTTTCTTATTTTCCTAAAAAAAAATTATATTTCAAAACTAACAAAAAATATTTTTCTGGATTTTTCGGAGTCCGTTTACTTACCGTATCATGTACCTCCTTATTTTCACGATTCCAGAGTGTTCTGGAAGGACTCTTTTATGTGTTCTTCTGGTGTCAAAGTTTGGATAATATTACTTTCAACATTAATGGGCGTACCTGAGTTATATTGTTTTATTCATTGCCCATTAACAACCTTCGGGTTAGTACCTTCGGCATTATTTATTTTGATAGCTCCAGACCGATAAACCTCCTCGATAACATAGGGTCCTTCCTATTTGGAGAGGAGTTTTCCTGCAAAGAATCTGAAATGAGAGTTGTACAAAAGAACATATTATCCAACTTTAAACTCATGCTTTTGGATTCTTTTATCATGCCATCTTTTAACTTTTTCTTTAAATAGCTTGGCATTTTCATAAGCTTGGATTCTCCATTCATCTAATGAACTAATATCAAATAACCTCTTTTCTCTGGCAAGTTTGAAATCATAGTTGAGTTGTTTGATTGCCCAATATGCTTTATGTTCTAACTCAAGAGGCAAATGACATGCTTTTCCATATACCATTTTATAAGGAGACATGCCCATAGGATTTTTATATGTTGTTCTATAAGGCCGAAGTGCATCATTAATTTCTTAGAACAATTCTTCCAGGACCTATTGACAGTCCTTTGCAAGACTAATTTTTTTTCTCTATTGCTAAGTTCAACTTGACCACTAGACTGAGGATGATAAGGTGATGCAATTCTATGGTTGACACCATACTTGGCAAGCATTTTACAAAAAGCGCCATGAATAAAGTTTGAACCATGATCATTCATTAAATATATAGTGACTCCAAACCTTGGGAAGATAACTTCCTTAAGCATTTTAATAGAGGTGTTGTGGTTAGCACTAAAGGAATCACAATATACATACTATCAAAATATCGAACACATGTCAGGTTCACATGATTACTTGCAACATGATTTCTCCCGTGACCTTAAGAACAAAAGTAACTATTCACAAGTGATAAACATGCTCAATATCAGAGGTTTATTAAATAGCATAATGGATCTGAATATATAATCTTCCACCAAATAAACCATATAGTAATCAACTACAAGATGTAATCAACACTACTAGTCACCCACAAGCACCAATCTATAGTTCCGGTAACAAGATTGAACACAAGAGATGAACTAGGGTTTGAGATGAGATGGTGCTGTTGAAGATGTTGATGGAGATTGCCCTTCCCAAGATGCGAGAGTTGTTGGTGATGACGATGATGATTTCCCCCTTCGTGAGGGAAGTTCCCGTGGCGGAATCGCTCCGCTGGAGGGTAAAAGTGCTGCTGCCCAAGTTCCACCTCAAGACGACGGCGCTCCATCCTGAAAGTCCTCTCCTTATTTATTTTTCTAGGTCAAAATGACTTATATACTAGAATATGGGCACCGGAGGTGGGCCTGGGTGAGCACAAACCACCAGGGCGCGCCTGGCCTCCCTAGCGCGCCCAGGTGGGTTGCGCCCACCTGGTGGGCCCCCTCTGGTATTTATCTTCTCCAATATTCTTCATATATTCCATAAAAAAATTCTGTAAATTCTCATCTTGTTTGGAGTTGTGCAGAATAGGTAGCCTGGCATAGCTTTTCCAGGTCTAGAATTCCAGCTGCCGGAATTCTCCCTCTTTGTGTGTACCTTGCAATTTATGAGAGAAAAGGCATTAGAATTACTCCAAAAAGCATTATTATGCATAAAAATATCATAAATAACAGTAGGAAAACATGATGCAAAATGGACGTATCAGTGTTTGCTTGTGATAAATTCAGATCTTACATTGTCTATTCGAAAGTTATTGTTCACACTGATCATGCTTCTATAAAATATCTTATGGAAAAGAAAGATGCTAAACCTAGACTCATTAGGTGGGTTCTCTTGCTACAAGAATTAGATTTGCATATCATTGATAGAAAAGGAGCGGAGAAACCCGTAGCTGATAACTTGTCTAGGCTTGAAAATAATCTTGATGACCCACAACCTATTAATGATAGTTTTCCTGATGAGCAATTAGCTGCAATAAATGTTTCTAATAGTACACCTTGGTATGCTGACTATGCTAATTATATTGTTGCCAAATACATACCACCTAGCTTTACATACCAACAAACGAAAAAATTCTTCTATGATTTAAGAAATTACTTTTGGGATGACCCACATCTTTATAAAGGAGTAGATGGAATTATTAGACGTTGTGTACCTGAGCACGAACAGGGACAAATCCTACGGAAATTTCACTCTGAAGCTTATGGAGGACATCATGCGGGAGACAGAACTGCTCACAAGGTATTGTAATCTAGATTTTATTGGCCTACTCTCTTCATGGATTCTCGTAAGTTTGTCTCAACTTGTGTTGAATGTCAAAGATTAGGTAATATCGGTAAGCGTAAGGAAATTCCTATGAATTATTCACTTGTTGCTGAACCATTTGATGTTTGGGGTTTTGACTACATTGGACCTTCTCCTTACTCTAAGGGGTATACTCATATTTTGGTTGCTGTTGATTATGTTACTAAGTGGGTAGAAGCTATTCCAACTACTAGTGCTGCTAACAACACCTCTATTAAAATGCTTAAGGAAGTTATTTTCCCAAGGTTTGGAGTCCCTAGATATTTAATCACTGATGGTGGTTCACACTTTATTCATGGTTCTTTCCATAAAATGCTTGCCAAGTATGATGTTAACCATAGAATTGCATCACCCTATCATCCTCGGTCTAGTGGTCAAGTTGAACTTAGCAATAGGAAAATAAAATTAATTTTTCAAAAGACTGTCAATAGGTCCCGGAAGAATTGGTCTAAGAAATTAGATGATGCACTTTGGGCTTATAGAACAACATATAAAAATCCTATGGGTATGTCTCCTTATAAAATGGATTATGGAAAAGCTTGTCATTTGCCTCTTGAGTTAGAACATAAAGCTTATTGGGCAATTAAAGAACTCAACTATGATTTCAAACTTGCCGGTGAAAAGAGGTTATTTGATATTAGCTCATTAGATGAATGGAGAGCCCAAGCTTATGAAAATGCCAAGTTATTTAAAGAAAAGGTTAAAAGATGGCATGATAAAATAATCCAAAAGCGCGAGTTTAAAGTTGGAGAATATGTTCTTTTGTACAACTCTCGTTTCAGATTCTTTGCAGGAAAACTCCTCTCCAAATGGGAAGGACCCTATGTTATCGAGGAGGTTTATCGATCTGGAGCTATCAAAATAAATAATGCCGGAGGTTGTTAATGGGCAACGCATAAAACATTATATCTCAGGTACGCCCATTAATGTTGAAAGCAACATTATCCAAACTATGACACTGGAAGAATACATAAAGCAAACCTTCCGGAACACTCCAGAATCATGAAAAATAGGAGGTATGTGATACGTAACTAAACGGACTCCGAAAAATCCGCAAAAATATTTTTTGTCAGTTTTGGAATATTAGAAAAAATAGGAAAATAAGAAACTACCAGGAAGGTGACCCTGGTGGGCACAAGACACTAGTGTGCGCCTGGCTTGCCAGGCGCGCCCAGTTGGGTTGCGCCCACCTCGAGTACCTTCCGGACTCCATTTTTCTTCTGTTTGCTTGTTTCCCAAGATAAAAAATCTTTATATACCCCCCGAACCTATTGACCACCGTATCACGGAGAAATCTTCTGCTTTCTTTTCCTTGTTGTTCTCTGCCAGATCTGCAAATACGTCGTCTCAAAGTTCTGAGGACGATTGTCTAGTTACTTATCGACCTCTAGATAAGAATATCTTCAAGGATACCTATCCCTATATGTGGTACACCGATGAGGAAGATGAAGATGAACAAGTCCAACATCGTTTCAAGAATGAGAGCATGGACGCATTATGCGGAAGGATAATAAAGCTTGAGACGGAGAAAGATGAGTTGAGGATAGATAACTCTATCCTCCTGGATAAGTTGGAGGAAAAGAAGGACAAGCCCTCCACTTCATCATCACCACCTCCTTCATCACCAAAAGAACATTGAGTATCGGGTATGGGCACTCCCCTTGGCTTTCGCCAAGCTTGGGGGAGGTGCCCCGGTATCGTATCACCTCCACTATCCTTTGTCTTTACTTATCTAAGTTCGATCCATAGTTATCTTTTGCTTTAGATGAATAAAGTTTAGTTCGATTCTTTCTTTTCGATAGTTTGCTTAGTGATCTATCTTTGTAATCGTGTGCGAGATATATAATAAAGTTTAGGTCGAGTTTTGCTTTCTTTTACTTTCATGTTCAATAAAAAGAAAGGAAATAAATGAAGAAGATCATATGCTAATCTCATGGTAAGTAATGACACCCCATAAGGAGAAGTATAAGTAGAAAATTTTATTAGAGATTGACAAACATAGCATTGGTCAATGATGCAATTCATGAAAGAATTAATAATGGAAGAGAAGATTCACATGCAAATATACTATCTTGGAAATCTTTTGTGATTGTGAGCCCCCATCAAAATATTATATGCCAAAATTGTTGACGTTAGACAAGGAAGACAACTTAATGATTTATGTTTATTCATATTTTCACATAGAAGTTATATTGTCATAGATCCTTCAACATGTGGTGCTTGCCCCTGATTAGGGATGGCAATTTTATCCATGGATCTGGATACCCATGGATATCCGACTTGGTTGGGCAAGGGTATGGAGCACATTTTCGCCCATGGGTCCATGGATATGGATACCCACGAACAACCGGGTTGGGCATGGTTATAGTTTGTGCTCCATGGATATCCAATGGATACCCGTATGACATGTGCGGCCATAAGCCAGTGATGTAGAAAGAGCGAATCAATGGGAAATGGCAGGAAATATGCAACTTGTACCATGAGCTATATGCTGGAGAATCAACCTCTGGTATGTCACACTTAAGGACTCATCGTATTACTTGTTGCCTACTTATGCATGTAGCTTATGTTGTCATTTGTGAGTGAATGATGATGAGTTAATTTGCTCTTTGGGAAGGCTTCATGCTGACTTTTCTATGCCCATGGAGCTCCATGTGTATGTGGGTATCCAGTGGGTTTGGACATGGGCACAAGTTTTGCCCATGGATAATTTGGTGGATGGACAGAGGGTAGGAAGATGGGTCATGGGTTGGATTTGGACCAGCTCCACCCGCCCCACACCCGACCCATTGCCATCCCTACCCCTGATGTCTAATACACAACCTTCTTCTAGTAGACGTTGTTGGGCCTCCAGGTGTAGAGGTTTGTAGGACAGTAGCAAATTTCCCTCAAGTAGATGACCTAAGGTTTATCAATCCGTAGGAGGCATAGTATGAAGATGGTCTCTCTCAAGCAACCCTGCAACCAAATAACAAAGAGTCTCTTGTGTCCCCAACACACCCAATACAATGGTAGATTGTATAGGTGCACTAGTTCGGCGAAGAGATGGTGATACAAGTGCAATATGGATAGTAGATAAAGGTTTTTGTAATCTGAAATTATAAAAACAGCAAGGTAACTAATGATAAAAGTGAGCGTAAACAGTACTGCAATGCATTGAAACAAGGCCTAGGGTTCATACTTTCGCTAGTGAAAGTTCCCTCAACAATAATAACATAATTGGATCATATAACTATCCCTCAACATGCAACAAAGAGTCACTCCAAAGTCACTAATAGCGGAGAACCAACAAAGAGATTATGGTAGGGTACGAAACCACCTCAAAGTTATTCTTTCCAATCAATCCGTTGGGCTATTCCTATAAGTGTCACAAACAGCCCTAGAGTTCGTACTAGAATAGCACCTTAAGACACAAATCAACCAAAACCCTAATGTCACCTAGATACTCCAATGTCACCTCAAGTATCCATGGGTATGATTATACGATATGCATCACACAATCTCAGATTCATCTATTCAACCAACACATAGGACCTCAAAGAGTGCCCTAAGGTTTCTACTGGAGAGTCAAGACGAAAACGTGTGCCAACCCCTTTGCATAGGTTCATGGGCGGAACCCGCAAGTTGATCACCAAAACATACATCAAGTGGATCACGTGATATCCCATTGTCACCACAGATAAGCACGACAAGACATACATCAAGTGTTCTCAAATCCTTAAAGACTCAATCTGATAAGATAACTTCAAAGGGAAAACTCAATCCATTACAAGAGAGTAGAGGGGGAGAAACATCATAAGATCCAACTATAATAGCAAAGCTCGCGATACATCAAGATCGTACCACCTCAAGAACACGAGAGAGAGAGAGAGAGATCAAACACATAGCTACTGGTACATACCCTCAGCCCCGAGGGAGAACTACTCCCTCCTCGTCATGGAGAGCACCGGGATGATGAAGATGGCCACCAGAGAGGGATTGCCCCCTCCGGCAGGGTGCCGGAATGGGTCTAGATTTGCTTTCGGTAGATACGGAGGCTTTTGGCATCGGAACTCCCTATCTATTGTGCTCCCCAAAGTTTTTAGGGTATGTGGGTATATATGGGAGGAAGAAGTACGTCGGTGGAACTCCGGGCTGTCCACGAGGCAAGGGCGCCCCCAGTGGGTGGGCGTGCCCTCCACCCTCGTGGGCAGCCCGAGACTCTCCTGGTCCATTTCCAATACTCCATGGGCTTCTTCTAGTCCAAAAATAAGTTCCGTGAAGTTCCAGGTCAATTGGACTCCATTTGATTTTCCTTTTCTACGATACTCTAAAACAAGGGGGGAAAGAAACTAGCACTGGGCTCTAGGTTAATAGGTTAGTCCCAAAAATCATATAAAATAGCATATAAATGCATATAAAACATCCAAGGTTGATAATATAATAGCATGGAACAATCAAAAATTATAGATACATTGGAGACGTATCAGCATCCCCAAGCTTAATTCCTACTCGTCCTCGAGTAGGTAAATGATAAAAACAGAATTTTTGATGTGGAATGCTACCTAACATATTTCTCTATGTAATTATTTATTGTGGCAAGAATATTCAGATCCATAAGATTCAAGATAAAAGTTTAATATTGATATAAAAATAATAATACTTCAAGCATACTAACAAAGCAATTATGTCTTCTCAAAATAACATGGCCAAAGAAAGCTATCCCTACAAAATCGTATAGTCTGGCTATGCTCCATCTTCACCACACAAAATATTTAAATCATGCACAACCCCGATGACAAGCCAAGAAATTGTTTCATACTTTTGATGTTCTCAAACTTTTTCAATCTTCATGCAATACATGAGCGTGAGCCATGGACATAGCACTATATGTGGAATAGAATGCTGGTTGTGGAGAAGACAAAAAGGAGAAGATAGTCTCAGATCAACTAGGCGTATCAACGGGCTATGGAGATGCCCATCAATAGATATCAATGTGAGTGAGTAGGGATTGCCATGCAACGGATGCACTAGAGCTATAAGTATATGAAAGCTCAACAAAATAAACTAAGTGGGTGTGCATCCAACTCGCTTGCTCACGAAGACCTAGGGCATTTTGAGTAAGCCCATCATTGGAATATACAAGTCAAGTTCTATAATGAATAATTCCCACTAGTATATGAAAGTGATAACATAGGAGACTCACTATTATGAAGATCATGGTGCTACTTTGAAGCACAAGTGTGATAAAAGGATAGTAGCATTGTCCCTTCTCTCTTTTTCTCTCATTTTTTATTGTTTTTTTATTTTTTATTTGGGCCTTCTCCCTTTTTTATGGCCTCTTTTTTTTAGTCCGGAGTCTCATCCCGACTTGTGGGGGAATCATAGTCTCCATCATCCTTTCCTCACTGGGACAATGCTCTAATAATGATGATCATCACACTTTTATTTTCTTACAACTCAAGAATTACAACTCGATACTTATGACAAGATATCACTCTATGTGAATGCCTCCGGCGGTGTACCAGGATGTGCAATGACTCATGAGTGACATGTATGAAAGAATTATGAACGTTGGCTTTGCCACAAATACGATGTCAACTACATGATCATGCAAAGCAATATGACAAGGATGGAGCGTGTCATAATAAATGGAACGGTGGTAAGTTGCATGGCAATATATCTCGGAATGGCTATGGAAATGCCATCATAGGTAGGTATGGTGGCTGTTTTGAGGAAGGTATATGGTGGTTTTATGGTACCGGCGAAAGTTGCGCGGTACTAGAGAGGCTAGCAATGGTGGAAGGGTGAGAGTGCGTATAATCCATCACTAGTAGAAAACAGGGCTATGGTCCAGGCCGGCTCAGCCCATTAGTCCCGGTTCAGTGTAGAACCGGGACCAATGTGGGCATTGGTCCCGGTTCGTGACCCCGGGGGTCGGCCGGGCCACGTGGGCCATTGGTCCCGGTTCGTCTGGACCTTTTGGTCCCGGTTGGTGGGACGAACCGGGACCAATGGGCCTCGCTCCTGGCCCACCACCATTGGTCCCGGTTGGTGGCTTGAACCGGGACCAAACTCTCCCCTTTAGTCCCGGTTCATGCCACCAACCGGGACCAATGAAGTGCCTATATATACCCCCTCGCGCAAGAGCAGAGCACAGTGCTCTGTTTTTTCTGGCCGAGGGGGAGAGGGCTTTGTGGTGCTCTAGCTCACCTCTTATGCACATGAGGTGTTCGATGGAATGCCCGAGCCACACTACTTAAGCTTTCTCCTCTTGAAGCTCGACCTCCAAGCTCCATTTTCCTCGAGATTTGTCTAGATTTAGCGGTCCGTCACGCCCCGTCCCCGTCTTCACCGCCGTCGATCACCCGCGCCGATCTCATCACCGACACCACCGTGGTGAGCCTCTTGTTCTTATCTTCTTTCTGAAAGGAAAAATATTCTTACTTGTATGTTTAGATAGATACTTGTATCATTTTCTTACATTTATTATTGCATCTTATATAGTGCGATGGTTTTGGTATCCGCCCCCGTCGGCCCTCGTCCTGTCTATGATTCGGATTTGGTATGTATATTATCTTTATAACTATTGGTTCATTTATTGTTTATGAAAATTATGCCGACCAATGTGACATAGATTTTATTTATCTAGGATGTATGTGAATCGGAAATGCCAACCGACCCTATTGTCGAGAGGTTAAATTTAGTTGAAGAAGAAAACAATTTGTTGAAGGAAAAAATAAAAAAAAATTGAGGAGGAGAAGATGATATTGGAGTTGCATGTTGCGGATGTCGTCGATGATCACAAGATCAAGATTGATGCAATGCGCTTGAAGATTAGAAAGATTAGAAAATATGCCATTCATACCAAGGCTTGGTATCATTATGTCGTTGGTTCAATTGTTACCTTGGTTGCGATTATGATCGCATTTGTTTTCGCATTGAAATGTTTTACATAGTTTCAATGTATGGTTTAATTAATTAGATGCTCTGGAGAGCTATATGTTGTTAGATGAGAACTATGTATGCACTTTGGTTTTAATGTGATGATGAACTTCTATTAATTTGGACACTTAATTATATATAATGCACGCAGATGAACCGGCAATGGATGTACGGTGACAGACACACCCGCGAGTACATTAAGGGCGTGCATGAGTTTCTCGATGCGGCTGAGGCAAACAAGCAGAATGGTTTTATGTGTTGTCCATGCACTGAATGTGGGAATATGAGGTCTTACTCTAACCGGAAAATCCTTCACTCCCACCTGCTTTACAAGGGTTTCATGCCACACTATAATGTTTGGACGAGGCATGGAGAAATAGGGGTTATGATGGAAGACGGCGAAGAAGAAGAGTACGATGACAACTATGTGCCCCCTAAATACGGTGATGCTGCAACGGGGGGAGCTGGTGAAGATCAAGAGGAACCAGACGATGTGCCCAATGATGCTGCCACGGGTGAAGCTGCTGAAGATCAAGAGGAACCAGACGATGTGCCCGATGATGATGATCTCCGCCGGGTCATTGTCGATGCAAGGACGCAATGCATTAGTCAAAAGGAGAAGCTGAAGTTCGATCGCATGTTAGAGGATCACAAAAAAGGGTTATACCCCAATTGCAAAGATGGCAACACAAAGCTCGGTACCGTACTGGAATTGCTGCAGTGGAAGGCAGAGAATGCTATGGCTGACAAAGGATTTGAGAAGCTACTGAAAATATTGAAGAAGAAGCTTCCAAAGGATAACGAATTGCCCGACAGTACATACGCAGCAAAGAAGGTCGTATGCCCTCTAGGATTGGAGGTGGAGAAGATACATGCATGCCCTAATGATCGCATCCTCTACCGCGGTGCATACAAGGATCTGAACGCATGCCCGGTATGCGGTGCGTTGCGGTATAAGATCAGACGAGATGACCCTGGTGATGTTGACGGCGAGCCCCTCAGGAAGAGGGTTCCTGCGAAGGTGATGTGGTATGCTCCTATAATACCACGGTTGAAACGTCTGTTCAGAAACGAAGAGCATGCCAAGTTGATGCGATGACACAATGAGAACCGAAAGAAAGATGGGAAGTCAAGAGCACCCGCTGATGGGTCGCAGTGGAGAAAAATCGAGAGAAAGTACTGGGATGAGTTTGCAAAGGACCCAAGGAATGTATGGTTTGCTTTAAGCGCAGATGGCATTAATCCTTTCGGGGAGCAGAGCAGCAATCACAGCACCTGGCCCGTGACTCTATGTATGTATAACCTTCCTCCTTGGATGTGCATGAAGCGGAAGTTCATTATGATGCCAGTTTTCATCCAAGGCCCTAAGCAACCCGGCAACGAAATTGATGTGTACCTAAGGCCATTAGTTGAAGAACTTTTACAGCTGTGGAATGGAAATGGTGTACGTACGTGGGATGAGCACAGACAGGAGGAATTTAACCTTAAGGCGTTGCTGTTCGTGACCATCAACGATTGGCCCGCTCTCAGTAACCTTTTAGGACAGACAAACAAAGGATACCACGCATGCACGCACTGTTTAGATGACACTGAAAGTGTATACCTGGACAAATGCAGGAAGAATGTGTACCTGGGCCATCATCGATTTCTTCCGACCAACCATCAATGTCGAAAGAAAGGCAAGCATTTCAAAGGCGAGGCAGATCACCGGAAGAAGCCCGCCATGTGCACCGGTGATCACGTGCTTGCTATGATCAATGATTTACACTATGTAATCTTTGGAAAGGGTCCCGGTGGACTAGCTGTTCCGAACGACGCTGAGGGACACGCACCCATGTGGAAGAAGAAATCTATATTTTGGGACCTACCCTACTGGAAAGACCTAGAGGTCCGCTCCTCAATCGACGTGATGCACGTGACGAAGAACCTTTGCGTGAACCTGCTAGGCTTCTTGGGCGTGTATGGGAAGACAAAAGATACACCTGAGGCACGAGAGGACCTGCAACGTTTGCACGAAAAAGACGGCATGCCTCCGAAGCAGTATAAAGGTCCTGCCAGCTACGCTCTTACGAAAGAAGAGAAAGAAATCTTCTTTGAATGCCTGCTCAGTATGAAGGTCACGACTGGCTTCTCGTCGAATATAAAGGGAATAATAAATATGCCAGAGAAAAAGTTTCAGAACCTAAAGTCTCATGACTGCCACGTGATTATGACGCAACTGCTTCCGGTTGCATTGAGGGGGCTTCTACCGGAAAACGTCTGATTAGCCATTGTGAAGCTATGTGCATTCCTCAATGCAATCTCTCCGAAGGTGATCGATCCAGAAATTGTACCAAGGCTAAGGAGTGATGTGGCGCAATGTCTTGTCAGTTTCGAGCTGGTGTTCCCACCATCCTTCTTCAATATCATGACGCACGTCCTAGTTCATGTAGTCGACGAGATTGTCATCTTGGGGCCCGTATTTCTACACAATATTTCCCCTTTGAGAGGTTCATGGGAGTCCTAAAGAAATATGTTTGTAACCGCGCTAGGCCAGAAGGAAGCATCTCCATGGGCCATCAAACAGAGGATGTTATCGGGTTTTGTGTTGACTTCATTCCTGGCCTTAACAAGATAGGTCTCCTAAATCGCGGTATGAGGGGAGACTGACTGGAAAAGGCACTCTTGGAAGAGACTCAATAATATGCAGGGACGGATATTCTTGGTCTCAAGCACACTACACAGTTCTACAGAACTCTACCTTGGTGACCCCGTATGTCGATGAACACAAGAACAGTCTGCGCTCCAAACACCCGGAGCAGTGCGACGACTGGATTACATGTGAACACATCAGGACTTTCAGCAGTTGGTTGGAAACACGTCTCAGAGGTGACAACACTGTTTGTGATGAGTTGTACTTGTTGTCCAGGGGACCATCTTTGACTGTATTGACTTACAAAGGATACGAGATAAATGGGAATACATTTTACATGATCGCCCAAGATCAAAAGAGCACCAACCAAAACAGCAGTGTCCGCTTTGATGCAGCAACCGGGAGCGGAAAGGACACATATTATGGTTACATAGTGGACATATGGGAACTTGACTACGGACCTGATTTTAAGGTCCCTTTGTTTAAGTGCAAATGGGTCAATCTGTTAGGCGGCGGGGTACAGGTAGACCCACAGTACGGAATGACAACAGTGGATCTGAAAAATCTTGGGTACACTGACGAACCGTTCGTCCTAGCCAATGATGTGGCACAGGTTATCTATGTGAAGGACATGTCTACCAAACCGAGAAAAAGAAAAGATAAGGAAGCGAATACATCATACGATGAGCCAAAGCGCCACATAGTTCTTTCAGGAAAAAGGGACATCCTGGGAGTGGACGGCAAGACAGACATGTCTGAAGATTATGAAAAGTTTCATGAAATTCCTCCCTTCAATGTCAAGGCTGACCCAAGCATCCTGATAAACAATGAAGATTATCCATGGTTACGGCGCAATAAGCAAATGACACAAGCGAAGAAAAAGTGAATACTTTCTCCCGCAACTATTATGATGATACCATGCCAAATTTGTAACAGACGAACATGCTACCATTGTCCGTTTTGTACATGCACATGCTATGTGGGTGAAATTATGATACCATCCCAACTTTCAACTTTTTCAGAGTTCATTTGAAATGCTTTCATGTCTTATGGTTTGAAACTTTGATACTTCGAAAGTGATTGTCCATTTTGTACACGAAGTGCATCAAGTTTTTGTCGTAACCCTCTCTACATTTTGGAACATGCTATGTGGGTGAAATGATGATACCATGCCAACTTTCAACCTTTTCAGAGTTCATTTTGAAATGCTTTCCAATTTCAGAGTCATTTAGCTCAAATAATGAATTAATAGCAAACAGAATAAACTACAAAACTTTTATGAAGATAAAAACAATCAATTAAAATATTATGTTATGATCAACTAAAATAAAACTATAATATTCTTCAATAGCAAAAAGAATATAATTTTTGTGACCTAAAATCAAACTATAAGTATTTAATTGTAAGTATAAATAAAAAATAAATAGCAAAGAAGAAAAAATTTCTAATTTTATAGTAAAGTTATTCATAAACTAGTGATTCACACAAATTTTTAAAAATTCAAATTTAAACTATTTAAAATTTAAAACTAATGGCACTAACAGAAAGTTTATAATTTTTGTGACCTAAAAGCAAAAAGAAATCACTAAAAAACTGTAAGTATTTAGTTTTAAGTAGAAATAAAAAAATAAATAGAAAAAAAATTCTATTTTTATAGTAAAGTTATTCATAAACTAGTGATTCACACAAATTTTTAAAAATTCAAATTTAAACTATTTAAAATTTAAAACTAATGGCACTAACAGAAAGTTTATAATTTTTGTGACCTAAAAGCAAAAAGAAATCACTAAAAAACTGTAAGTATTTAGTTTTAAGTAGAAATAAAAAATAAAAAACCAAAAAAATATAGAAATAAAAAAGAAAAAACCAAAAAAAAATACCTCCTACTGGGCCTCCACGGCCTGAATACGACTAGAAACCCTACATGGGCCAGGATTCAGGCCCGCAGAAGGCCCAATAGGCCCACAGGCAGTAGAAAGTTTAGGCCCGAAAGCCTGCATTAGAGAGGAGCTTGAATGGGTAGGCACACCAGCGCTTATAAACCAGTGCCGGCGCCCTTCAGCTAGCGATGTGGGACTAAACTTTTGGGCTCGGGGCAGCAAAGGCCATTGGTCCCGATTGGTGGCACCAACCGGGACTAAAGGTGGCATTGGTCCCGATTCGTGGCACCAACCATGACCAATGCCCCCCTTTAGTCCCGGTTGGTGGAACCAACCGGGACCAAAGGCCGCCACTTCCTGCCCTTTGGGCTGCTGAAAATTGGCCTTTGGCCCCGGTTCGTGGCACCAACCGGGACTAAAGGGGGCACTGGTCCCGGTTTGTGCCACCAATGGTCCCGGTTTGTGCCACCAACCGGGACTAATGCTCCGTCTATATAAGCAAAGACTTAGCGTTTTTTCAGATTTCATCGCCAGTTCCCCGCCCCGACGACGCCACCAGGCTGCCCGAGCTCGCCCCGACGACGCCCTCAGGCTCGCCGTCGCCCCGCGCCCCTGCCCCGTGCTCGCCGTCGCCGTCGCCCCGCGCCCCTGCCCCGTGCTCGCCGT
>NC_041384.1:709393894-709399455 GCF_002162155.2 Triticum dicoccoides
GAGCTCCCCTGCTACAGGCTCGCTGTCGCCGCCCCGTGCTCGCCGTCGCCCAGCCCCTGCCCCGTCCCGCCCCCGCGTGCCGGCGCCCTCGCCTGCCCCCGCGTTGTGAGCCGCCGCCCGGCTCTGTTTTTTTATTTTTATTACTTTAATTTTTTTGTTCATATGTGATGTATATGTGTATGTGGCTATAATGTATATGTGTATGTGAACAATGCAAAATATTGTTTTTTAGAAAAATTAGGATTTTTTTTCTGTTCATAGATTTTTTTGGTGATATTAATTATTATAAATATGCAAATGTTTGTATATTCATATGAACAATGAATTAGGCAATACTACTTCTTGTATTTTTAAGAAGGAAGAAGAAGAAAAAGAATGAGAGGAAAAAGGAAATAAGAAGAGGAAGAAAGGAGAAGAAGAGGGGAGAGGAAGAAGAGGAGAAATAAATAAGAAGAAGAAAAAAGAAGAAAAAGAAGAGGAGAATAAGAAAGGAATAGTGGAGAAGAAGAGAAAATAGAATATATTCTATTTTCTCTTTTCTCCACTATTCCTTTCTTCTTCTCCTCTTTTTTTCTTCTTTTTTTCTTCTTCTTCTTCTTCTTCTTCTTCTTCTTATTCTTATTAGCCGGAAGTAGAGAGAGGTTTCCTAGTGTCAAAGTATTGAAGAAATCCATGCCTTCATCATTAGCCGGAAGTAACTAGGGCATGTTGGTACGAAGTTCTGCAAAGTTGTTCTGGAATGGAGTCCCGGATAGAATAAGCCGCCTTTTGGTACGAATTCAGCAAAGGCCTTCCAAATAGAGATATTCAGAAGGCTCTTGCTGAACTTTGTACCAAAAAGCGAATTATCCTATCTGGGACTCCGTTCCAGAACAACTTTGAAGAGCTTCGTACCATCATGCACATGTTACTTTCGCCTAATGATGAAGACATGGTTTTGTTGAATCCCTTGACACTAGGCAACCTCCCGACCCCTCGGCGATCCTATCGAACATGAGAGGAAGAAGAGGATAAAAAAGAAGAGGAAGAAGAAAAAAAGAGGAGAAGAAAGAATAGATGTAGTGTCGTCGTTGTCGATATATACCCCCTCCCGATAGCTTACTATGATTAGGTAGCTAGTTCTACGTTTGGCACTAATATATCCATCTGTCATGTTTGAATAATAATTGCCATGTTGTAAATATTTGTAGAAACTATGGACACCGCCCTAGACGAAGCAACAAAAGAAGCGTTGTTGAGGGACATAATCGCAGAAGGAAGTGATGCCATCTCGTTGTTTCTCAACGAAACCGATGGTCTGGAAGGAGAGGGTGAACAAGCTGGCTACGGTGACCTAATGCCGGTGCAAGAAGAAGAACATGAGGACGGCTCCGGTGACCCAATGCCGGTGCAAGAAAGAGACCGTGATGACGGCTCCGGTGACCGAACCGAGTCCGGCCAGGTATATATATTAGTTAAGCCTATGCTGACTAGCTGATTGATGCATTCATTGTTTTGGTATGTACACATATTAATTAAGTCTTTGTTCTTTTTTCTAGCCCTCCGAATCGAGCACAACTTCGGTAAAGAGACGAGGCCCGAAGAAAAAGTTGAGCTCGGATGAAAAGTTTGAGATCATAGCAATCGCGCCCGACGGCCAACCTATTGAACCCCTCCGGACAAAGAGCGCATTTGTTGCTCAATGCGGGGTTCTGGTTAGGGACAAGATCCCGATAAGCATCCAGCAATGGTTTAAGCCGGCTACAGAAGACCCTGAGGTGTCTTATGTCAATGATATGCATAAAAATGATCTTTGGACTGAGCTGAAGTCAAATTTCACCCTACCGCCTGAGGATAATCCAGAGAACCCAGTTAAAGAGAAATTAATCAAGTCTTTTGCTCTGAAGAGGATGGCAGAACTATTCAGGAGGTGGAAGAAAGAGCTGAATAAGTTTGTCGAAAATAATGAGACACCAGAATTCAAGGGCAGATATGAGAAGATCAGAGATCACTGGCCCGCATTTGTGGCCCACAAGACATCAGAAAAGAGTAAGAAGATGTCGGCGACAAACAAGCAAAATGCTGCGAAGAAGAAGATTCACCATCGCACGGGGTCAGGTGGCTACCTCGTAGCCCGGCCTAAGTGGTCCAAGACTGAGAATGATCTGGTTCATAAAGGGATCGAACCAGAGACAATTAACTGGCCAGACCATTGCCGGACTTGGTTCTTCAGGGCTGGCGGAACACTGGACCCTGTAACAGGGAAGTGCATTTGGACGAACGATCAAATGGACATACCAGTCAGTAAGATTAAGCAGTATATCGAAGCAGCGCAGGAAGGGACGTTCTTTCCAGACAGAGAGAACGACGAGCTCACAATGGCCCTCAGGAATCCTGAGCACCCTGGACGGACACGAGGCACGCCAGGCTCCATTCCGTGGAAGGTTGGGTTTCCGGACGCAGGCGGTTATAAATCCCATGAGAGGAGGAAAAAAGTGCAGCAGACCCAAATACAGGCGCTGCAAGCAAGGGTAGACGCGATAGAGGAACGAGAAGCAAATCGCAGCAAACGTACTGCCGAAGCCTCCCCCGAAGCTACCCCGCCATCTCAGTGCAGAAGCAGCGTGGCTTCCACCAAGCTGCTTCAGCTGGAGCATGCCTTGACGGCTCCTGCCAGCTGTCCCGTGGATGCTATAACGGAGTCTCAAAATTGCCACCTTATGACGCAATGGATGAATTTGAAGGTCAAGGCGGCTGTTGGCTCTGTTTATCCTACTGAACCCGGTGCAACTTTTCACTGCCGGCCGATTCCAGAAGGATATGCTAGGGTGATGGTGGATGAGATAACGGAGGGATTTGAGGACCTCCAGCTTGACCACCCTACCGGTGAAGATGAGACTCGGCTGGGGTCTGCTCTGAAGACTCCATGCCTATGGCGGAAGGAGCTCATCAACCTTCCGAACTGGACGCCACCGCCTCCTCCTCCTCCTCCGGCGAGTCAGGGCACTCCGCCTCCACCGCCTCCTCCTCCGGCGAGTGACGATCAGGGCCCTCGGCCGGCTCCTTCTCCGGGGCGTGGCGGCACTCCGCCTCCTTCTCCGCCTGCGCCGAAGCGCCCAAGCAGCCAGCCTCCTCCTTCTCCGCCTCGTCAGCAAGGGCGGAAGAGACCTGCCGCCGCTCCAGCTGCTCCGGTGCGTCGTAGTCCTTCTCCTCCGCCGCTTAAGCAATTAAAGAAGACAACCGCTCCGTCTGCTCGGTCGGCGTCTAGCAGTACAACCAGAGGCGGGAGGACATACAGATTCGGTCCTTCTCTGAAGACTCCAGAGAAGTTACCATATGAGAGGACCCTGGAGGAGAACGCCGAGATCGCGCGAGAAGAAGTGAGGAACTTCTTTGAAGGGGTGAAAGCAAAGAAACATCCACCTCCGGAGGAGAAGGTAGATCGGGTGAAAGTGAAGCGCACTCTGGCTGCCCTGACAAAACCACCGAAGTCTGATCTGCCGAAAGGAAACTATGACCGCATTATTGGAAAGGAATTTGCCGAAGCGGAGCGGTCGGGAAGTACTGTCAGTGATCAAAGGCTGAAAGAACGTCGAGCTGGGAAACAAATTGCCCAGCTCGGCGAACAAGTGAAGCAATCGTGCCCCCCGCTCAAGGTGCCTAGCCACAACGTCGATAATGATCCGAGGATGGTGCCCGGTTATAGCAATCTTGCAGATTACCTGCCCGACGAAGTACATTATGAACCCATGGAGGTGCAAATACAAAGATACGAGTACGGGAAGCCTCTCGTCAAAGATGAAAGATCTCTATCAACGATGATGCGAAGATTGCATGATTGGTACTTGAAAATCTGCAGAGACTCTGGGGGGAGGAGTACTTTGTATGTGCAAGTTAAAAAGGAGCATGACCCCGTTGGAATTGATCTGTTGCCTGTTCCATTTGAGGAGTTCTATCAGTTTTTCAATCAATTGGCCCTCGATAAAACAACGGTCGCCTGCTATTGTCTGTAAGTAGTACTACTTCTGTCATTAAGTTTCTCTATATAGCTTAGCTCTTTCATTGCATGTATTTATAATCATCCTCACTATATTATGCAGATTGGAGATCGCCGAATTGAAGAAAAGACAAGTCGGTGATATTGGGTTCATTAACACACATCTCATAGATGCAACTCAGGTTAAACTTCATGCCGCAGCTACCGAGGCCAACTTGCTACGATCGTTCGTAATAAATCAAAACAAAGATATAATACTCTTTCCTTACAACTTCAGATGAGTGTTACTGTCTTGTGCGTATTCGGTTTCCCTTATATATTAGTCAAGGTTATAGTAATGTAATTCATGAGTTATGCATGTGTGTGCAGTTTCCACTATATTCTCCTAGAGATTAAGCTTGAGCAGGGAGTAGTAACCGTCTTGGACTCTAAACGAAAAGATCCCAAGGAGTATGCGGACATGACTAAAATCCTCAAGAAGTAAGTTAAATCGATCATTATCCACCATATCAGCAACTTTGTTCATTTCCTGATATCAAGTAATTGTTTTCTTTGTCCGGCAGGGTTTGGAGAAAATTCACCAAAACAGTTCCGGGACTGCCAAAGGAGCTGGAATTTAGACACCCGAAAGTAAGTACTATAGTAGCATGTTCCGCGCATCTCCTAGTGATTCAAGCGCTAGTTTCATCAATACCATTTAGCATTCTTGCTTATCAGTTTGATTGACCTCTATTTCTTGTAAAGTGGTTGTGGCAGGAACAAGGGAATGATTTCTGTGGATACTACATCTGCGAGTCCATCCGCCACACGACCTGTGAGCGGGGCGGGTACTCTAACGAACAATATGAAGTACGTAAATAACAACATTCACAATTTTATTTTATTACCATCATTTGTGTTGAGTTTCATTCATTTATATATATATATATATATATCTATATATATATATATATATATATATATATATATATGTATTGACCCCCTTCTTCAAATTAGATGTTTCGGAAGCGGGATGAACTCCTAGCACCAGCTCGCATGCGAGCAATTCAAGAGGAATTGGCGGCATTCTTTCTTGACCACGTGATCCCTGAAGACGGAGAATTCTATGTGGACCCTGAGTCCGTATGATTATATTTGTAAGAGATAATTATTGTATATATGTAGCCGGTAGTGTCAGATAGATATACGAGAACTTGTTGTTCGACCAATCTCTCGGAGAAGGAGAGGTGGTCGATATCACTTCTCTCTGTATATATGCATATATGTTCATGACGATCTTCTGTTTCCTTCGTTTGCTTACTAGCTAGCTAGCGTATCTAGTCCTCTCTATATACGTATGTATAGTACGTAGCGTCGACCAAGCACGGACATAACAGAGGACACTTCTCTCTATTAATTATAACTAGCTAACACAATATATGAAACACCTAAATTAACCCCCCAAAACCCCCAACCCCCCGCCCCCTTTCAAAAAAAAAACAAAAACCCCAGCCACAGAAGTGCTGATGCGTGGATGCCTATTGGTCCCGGTTGGTGCCACCAACCGAGACCAAAGGGTCTCCACGTGGGCAGTGCGCAGAGCCCA
>NC_041384.1:709399845-709407730 GCF_002162155.2 Triticum dicoccoides
GATTGGTGGCACCAACCGGGACCAAAGGGTCTCCTGACTGGGCTCTGCGCACTGCCCACGTGGAGGGCCTTTAGTCCCGGTTCTGGATTGAACCGGGACTAAAGGGGGGAGGTATTAGTACCGACACTTTAGTCCCGGTTCCGGAACCGGGACTAAAGGCCCTTACGAAACGGGACTATAGGCCCTTTTTCTACAAGTGCATGGACTCAACATTAGTCATAAAGAACTCACATACTTATTGCAAAAATCTATTAGTTATCGAAACAAAGTACTACGTGCATGCTCCTAGGGGGGTAGATTGGTAGGAAAAGACCATCGCTCGTCCCCGACCGCCACTCATAAGGAAGACAATCAATAAATAAATCATGCTCCGACTTCATCACATAATGGTTCACCATACGTGCATGCTACGGGAATCACAAACTTCAACACAAGTATCTCTCGAATTCACAACTACTCAACTAGCATGACTCTAATGTCACCATCTTTATATCTCAAACCAACTATCAAGCATCAAACTTCTCATAGTATTCAATGCACTTCATATGAAAGTTTTTATTATATCCCTCTTGGATGCCCATCATATTAGGACTAGTTTCATAGCCAAAGCAAACTACCATGCTGTTCTAAAGACTGTCAAAATGATATAAGTGAAGCATGACAGTTCATTAATTTCTACAAAATAAAACCACCACCGTCTCTAAAAAGATATAAGTGAAGCACTAGAGCAACAACAAACTACTCCAAAAGATATAAGTGAAGATCAATGAGTAGTCGAATAATTATGCAACTATGTGAATACTCTCTAACATTTAAGAATTTCATATCTTGGGATATTATTCAAACAGCAAGCAAAACAAATAAAAATGCAATGACGCTCCAAGCAAAACACATATCATGTGGTAAATAAAAATATAGCTCCATGTAAAGTTACCGATGAACGAAGACGAAAGAGGGGATGCCTTCTGGGGCATCCCCAAGATTAGGCTCTTGGTTTTCCTTGAATATTACCTTGGGGTGACTTGGGAATCCACAAGCTTAGGCTCTTGCCACTCCTTATTCCATAGTCCATCGAATCTTTACCCAAAACTTGAAAACTTCACAACACAAAACTTAACAGAAAACTTGTAAGCTCCGTTAGCGAAAGAAAACAAAACACCACTTCAAGGTACTGTAATGAACTCATTATTTATTTATATTGGTGTTAAACCTACTGTATTCCAACTTCTCTATGGTTTATAAACTCTTTTACTAGCCATAGATTCATCAAAATAAGTAAACAACACATGAAAAACAGAATCTGTCAAAAACAGAACAGTCTGTAGTAATCTGGATCAAACGTATACTTCTGGAACTCATACAATTCTCAAATAAATTTCTGGACATGAGGAATTTATCTATTAATCATCTTCAGAAAGAATTAACTAAATAGCACTATCCTAATAAAAATGGCAGCAATTCTCGTGAGCGTTAAAGTTTCTGTTTTTTACAGCAAGATAAACAAGACTTTCCCCAAGTCTTCCCAATGGTTCTACTTGGCACAAACACTAATTAAAACATAAAAACTGAATCATAACAGAGTCTAGATAAATTATTTATTACTAATCAGGAGCAAATGCAAGGGATAAAAATAAATTTGGGTTGCCTCCCAACAAGCGCTATCGTTTAACGCCCCTAGCTAGGCATGATGATTTCGACGATGCTCACATAAAAGATAAGAATTGTAACATAAAGAGAGCATCATGAAGAATATGACTAGCACATTTAAGTCTAACCCATTCCTATGCATAGGGATTTTGTGATCAAACAACTTGTGGGAACAAGAATCAACTTGCATAGGAAGGTAAAACAAGCATAACTTCAAAACTTTAAGCACATAGAGAGGAAACTTGATATTATTGCAATTCCTACAAGCACGTGTTCCTCCCTCATAATAATTTTCAGTAGCATCATGAATAAATTCAAAAATATAACCAGCACATAAAGCATTCTTTTCATGATCTACAAGTATAGAAATTTTATTGCTCTCCACACAAGCAAAATTCTTCTCATGAATAATAGTGGGAGCAAACTCAACAAAATAATTATCATGTGAGGCATAATCCAATTGAAAACTAAAATCATGATGACAAGTTTCATAGTTATAATTATTCTTTATAGCATACGTGTCATCACAATAATCATCATAGATAGCAACTTTGTTCTCATACTCAATTGGAACCTCTTCCGGAATAGTGGATTCATCACAAAATAAAGTCATGACCTCTCCAAATCCACTTTCATCAATATAATCATCATAAATAGGAGGCATGCTTTCATCATAATAAATTTGCTCATCAAAATGGGGGACAAAAAATATCATCTTCATCAAACATAGCTTCCCCAAGCTTGTGGCTTTGCATATAATTAGCATCATGGATATTCAAGAAATTCATACTAACAACATTGCAAACACGATCATCATTCAAAGATTTAGTGCCAAACATGTTAATGCATTCTTCTTCTAACACTTCGGCACAATTTTCCTTTCCATCATACTCACGAAAGATATTAAAAAGATGAAGCGTATGAGACAAACTTAATTCCATTTTTTATAGTTTTCTTTTATAAACTAAACTAGTGATAAAACAAGAAACAAAAAGATTCGATTGCAAGATCTAAAGATATACCTTCAAGCACTCACCTCCCCGACAACGGCGCCAGAAAAGAGCTTGATGTCTACTACACAACCTTCTTCTTGTAGACGTTGTTGGGCCTCCAAGTGCAGAGGTTTGTAGGATAGTAGCAAATTTCCCTCAAGTGGATGACCTAAGGTTTATCAATCCGTAGGAGGCGTAGGATGAAGATGGTCTCTCTCAAGCAACCCTGCAACCAAATAACAAAGAGTCTCTTGTGTCCCCAACACACCCAATACAATGGTAGATTGTATAGGTGCACTAGTTCGGCGAAGAGATTGTGATACAAGTGCAATATGGATAGTAGATAATGGTTTTTGTAATCTGAAATTATAAAAACAGCAAGGTAACTAATGATAAAAGTGAGCGTAAACATTATTGCAATGCGTTGAAACAAGGCCTAGGGTTCATACTTTCGCTAGTGCAAATTCCCTCAACAATAATAACATAATTGGATCATATAACTATCCCTCAACATGCAACAAAGAGTCACTCCAAAGTCACTAATAGCGGAGAACGAACGAAGAGATTATGGTAGGGTACGAAACCACCTCAAAGTTATTCTTTCCAATCAATCCGTTGGGCTATTCCTATAAGTGTCGCAAACAGCCCTAGAGTTCGTACTAGAATAACACCTTAAGACACAAATCAACCAAAACCCTAATGTCACCTAGATACTTCAATGTCACCTCAAGTATCCGTGGGTATGATTATACAATATGCATCACACAATCTCAGATTCATCTATTCAACCAACACATAGGACCTTAAAGAGTGCCCCAAGGTTTCTACCGGAGAGTCAAGACGAAAACGTGTGCCAACCCCTATGCATAGGTTCATGGGCGGAACCCACAAGTTGATCACCAAAACATACATCAAGTGGATCATGTGATATCCCAGTGTCACCACAGATAAGCACGGCAAGACATACATCAAGTGTTCTCAAATCCTTAAAGACTCAATCCGATAAGATAACTTCAAAGGGAAAACTCAATCCATTACAAGAGAGTAGAGGGGGAGAAACATCATAAGATCCAACTATAATAGCAAAGCTCGTGATACATCAAGAGCGTGCCACCTCAATAACACGACAGAGAGAGAGAGAGAGAGAGAGAGAGAGATCAAACACATAGCTACTGGTACATACCCTCGGCCCCGAGGGAGAACTACTCCCTCCTTGTCATGGAGAGCACCGGGATGATGAAGATGGCCACCGGAGAGGGATTGCCCCCTCCGGCAGGGTGCCGGAACGGGTCTAGATTGGCTTTCGGTGGCAACGGAGTCTTCTGGCGGCGGAACTCCCGATCTACTGTGCTCCCTGAAGTTTTTAGGGTATATGGGTATATATGGCAGGAAGAAGTACGTCGGTGGACCTCCGGGCTGCCCATGAGGCAGGGGGCGCGCCCTCCACCCTTGTGCGTAGCCCGGGACTCTCCTGGTCCATCTCTGATACTCCGCGGGCTTCTTCTGGTCCAAAAATAAGTTCCGTGAAGTTTCAGGTCAACTGGACTCCGTTTGATTTTCCTTTTCTGCGATACTCTAAAACAAGGAAAAAAAGAAACTAGCACTGGGCTCTAGATTAATAGGTTAGTCCCAAAAATCATATAAAATAGCATATAAATGCATATAAAACATCCAAGGTTGATAATATAATAGCATGGAACAATCAAAAATTATAGATACGTTGGAGACGTATCAGCCCCCCATCTTTGCTAGCCCAAAATTTCGCACCAAGTAGAGATACTACTTGTGCATCCAAAAACCCTAAACCCAAATCTTATTTTCAAGAGTCCACCATACCTACCTAAGGATTGAGTAAGATCCTTCAAGTAAGTTGTCATCGGTGCAATAAGGCAATAAAAATTGCTTCTAAAAGTGTTAGATCATTTAGTGTAAGAGAAAATTGAGCATTGTAAGAACTTGTGATAAAGGTTGCTATCACAAGGGGCAATATAATGTGACGTTCTTTTGCACTAAGGGATTGAACATACAAACAAAAAGCGCATGGCAATCTCTGCTTCCCTCTGCGAAGGGCCTATCTTTTACTTTTATGTATTTACTTTTATCCAAGAGTCAAAGTTCTTCTTCCAATTCCTTTTTATTTTCTCTTTTGGCAAGCATCATGTGGTGAGGAAAGATCTAGGCACATATATCAAGTTGGATATGGGTAGCATGAGTTATTATTCTTGACATCACCCTTGAGGTGAATACGTTGGGAGGCGGAAGTATAAGCCCCTTTCTTTCTATGTGTCCGGTTGAAACGTTTTGCTCATGTGTATGCTAGTGTTAGAAATCATAGAAGACTATATGATGGTTGAGTACGTGGACTTGCCTAAAGGCTCCGATACGCGACCCTTCCTGAAAAGATAATGAACTGTAGTTGCAAAGTTGACTGAGAACATAGTTTGTTGGTTCCCAATAGATTTTACGCTTTATACTTCGATGTTGTGATGAATTGTTAATCATTCATGAGAAGTCTATGATAAAAGCTCTATTATAAAAGTTTTATGCTGAAGTTTGTTGCTGTTATAATAATTCCCATGATGCTTCTATGTCCGTATTTTGTTTTATCGACACCTCTCTCTCTAAGCATGTGGACATGATTTTCGATTTCGTTTTTTCGCTTGAGGACAAGCGAGGTCTAAGCTTGGGGGAGTTGATGCATCAATTTTGCATCATGTTTACCTACTGTTATTTATAATGTTGTTATGCATAATAATGCTTTTTGGAGTAATTCTAATGCCTTTTCTCTCAAAATTTACAAGGTACACACAAGGAGGGAGAATTCCGGCAGCTGGAAATCTGGAGTTCAAAAAGCTACGTCGGGCTAGCTATTCTGCACAACTCCAAATGGTCTGAAACTTCACAAGGAAGTTTTATGGAATAAATAAGAAATACTGGAGCAAATAACTATCGGAGGGGGGCCACCTGGTGAGCACAAGACACAAGGGCGCGCCTGGGCCAGGCGCGCCCTGGTGGGTTGTGCCCAGCCCAGCCCACCTTTGGATGCCCATCTTCTGGTATATAAGTCATTTTGACCTAGAAAAAATAATGGCAGGACTTTCGAGATGAAGCATCACCGTCTCGAGGCGGACCTTGGGCAGGAGCACTTTTGCCCTCCGGCGGAGCGATTCCACCGGGGGAACTTCCCTTCGGGAGGGGGAAATCATCATCATCATCACCAACAACTCTCCTATCTTGGGGAGGGCAATCTCCATCAACATCTTCAACAACACCATCTCCTCTCAAACCCTAGTTCATCTCTTGTGTTCAATCATTGTACCGGAACTATAGATTGGTACTTGTGGTTGACTAGTTGTGTTGATTACATCTTGTAGTTGATTACTATATGTTTTATTTGGTGGAAGATTATATGTTCAGATCGAATATGCTATTTAATACCCCTTTGATCTTGAGCATGATTATCATTTGTGAGTAGTTACTTTTGTTCTTGAGGTCGCAAGAGAAATCTCGTTGCAAGTAATCATGTGAACTTGATATGTGTTCGATATTTTGATGGTATGTATGTTGTGATTCCCTTAGTGGTGTCATGTGAACGTCGACTACATGACACTTCACCATATTTGGGCCTAAGGGAATGCATTGTGGAGTATTTATTAGATGATGGGTTGCGAGAGTGACAGAAGCTTAAACCCTAGTTTATGCGCTATTCCGTAAGGGACCGATTGGATCCAAAAGTGTTGGGGATATAACTACCAGGTATGACCCGCCCAGAAGGGGTTGGGTTAATAGCAATGGCGGATTAACTAAAGGAAGCCCGAAGAATATACGAGGTGACGGTTTATGATAAGGTTGTAGTAGGCCGAAGCCCAGAGGTGGCTTAAGGCCCATGAGTATAAACCGCCATGTATCATAAGACTTGTAAAGCAAGGCATGTAAAAGGCGTCACCGAGCTGGACACGTTGTATGAGCCAGCCGGGACTCTGTAGGCTACAGGGCGTCAACCCGTGTATATAAGGGGACGACCCGGCGGCGGCTTAGAAAAAGAAACAACAGATTGAGAGCCAAGCTAGCGTATTTCGCTCCTTGGTCATCGAAACCTAGCAATACGACAACAACTGGACTAGGCTTTACCTTCACCGCAAGGGGCCGAACCAGTATAAACCTCTCGTGTCCTTTGTCCCGATTAACCCCTTTAAGCTTCCTAATTGTGATGGCTCCACGACTAAGTCCTTTCACTAGGACATGTGTCGTGACAATTCCACGACAGTTGGCGCCCACCATGGGGCCAGCGCACGGTGGATTTGAGTTCTTAAAGGGTAGCTTCGAAGGGCTCAAGGGATATGCTGTGGGCCGGATGACCAAGAGTCGTCGCGACAAGCTCTACATCGACGATGCAGGCTGGGGCCCTGAGACCGGCTCAATCAAGTACGGGTATCGGGTCCCCTTGGGCGGAATCCATGTCTTCATCGATCGGATCAGTGGGCCAGGCCCTGAACTGGACGTCTGCACCGACCTCATCGAAATGGCTCAGCGTGCGAGACCCGCCCGAACTCAGCCGGCCGTAAGGCGTGCCTTCGTAGGTTGCATCCATGGAGGGGAGCTTTCTGAAGGATCTGTGGATGGCGGCGAGACGGCTTTCGACTCTGACGGCGAGTCATCCACAAGTGAGACGGATTCATTGTATCAACTACAGGATGGTGGGCTTGGGGGTTGTTCCGATGGTAGCAGTATTCTGGACCCCTGTGAGCCGCCGAATTGAGCCGGGGTCTACATGGCTAGCACTCAACCTGGTCAGAATTCTACGACCGCGATGGCGGTAACCACCGGATCAGCGGTAGTCGGGACCGGAGACCCCGTGCGTCCGTCGGCTTAGGTGCTGATGGATCTCATGGACAGGATGACGACCTTGTTGACCGCCGTGGTTGAGCCGGCAGATAAGGCTCAGCACGATGTAGAGGTGGCATGGTTACGTGGGGAGGTAACACAATCTAAGGAGAATTTAGCAGCGGAGGACGTAAGGATGGCTGCAGAGCGGGCGGCTCTAGATGCTCGTGCTCAGCAGGTTCAAGCAGAGACTTTCCGGCTCTCGGTGGATCTAAACGCATCAAATGAGGTCATGAGGAGAAGGCACCAAAAGGCTCAATCACGTCTGCCTCTGACTTATGATCCTAGGAACCTCTTCCACACACCTGGAGCTGGTCCCAATAACCCGCCGGAGGCAAACCAGATCATAACACCTGGGACTG
>NC_041384.1:709408079-709449535 GCF_002162155.2 Triticum dicoccoides
ATACCACCAGGTCACTTTTCTAACCCTTTGGAGAATCTTATCACTGCGTCAGCTCATTTGGCGGCTCTCCCGATGGAAGGCGACTCTCCGACAGCGATCGAAACATGAAGGGTCAAAGAACTTCTTCAGACGGCTCTGGCACAACAGGATGGATATTCTTATAGTCGAGACAGAATCCATTCAACCCCTCGCCCAAGCCAGAGCCTGAGCTATAGCAGGCATATGGACTCAGCGCGGCCATGTCAAGCAACGCCCAACACCGTAACCAACCACGCGGGCATGACCCGGCCCAGGGTGGAGCTCTTAACTTGGTGGACCAGGAGAGGATCCGTCAAGAGGCTGAGCAGGTGGTTCAACACGCAGCTGAGCTGGCGGCTCACCAAGCTTTTCCGGTTTATCTAGTGACCTCTGTTGAAGCAGGTGTGGCCACAAGGACAGGAGGTGTCCCTTGTCTTGTGCCGGCTCTGTGAAATGAGCGTTTTCCAATGGACTTTAATGGTCTTCGTAAGGTACCTAATTACACAGCCGACCTGCAGCCCAGAGCATGGATTGAAAGTTACGAGATGGTCATGGAGTTATTGGAGGTTAGTGACGCAGCAATGGCCAAATACTTCACCATGATGTTGGATGGAACAGCTCGCACTTGGTTGAAGGGGTTGCCACCCAACTCCATCGGCTCATGGGCGGAGTTAAAGGCCCGGTTCATCCAGAACTTTAAAGATACCTGAAACAGCCCATGTCGATCGTGGACTTGACTAACTGCAAGCAAGAGGAAGGCAAATCCATGACCCATTGGGTGTTCCGGGTCAAGAAAATAATACATTCATCTGATAAAATGGATGCCGGCTCCGCGGTCCTAATGTTGGAGAAAAATTGCCGTTTTGAACCTCTGAAACAGAAGCTGGGGCGGCTCAAGCGTGACTGTAATGACATGGGCCAACTGATGGCGGATCTAGTCAAGTACGCCGATTCTGACAGTACCAAGGACCCCGCGTCTAACGAAGAGAAGACAGGGAAGGGAAAGAAGAACGGCAATGGCAAAGGTCACCAGCACAACCCGGCGAATCAAGGAGGTAATAAACATAAGGCTGACGGTAGTCTGGAGTTTGTGGCTAACGCCAATGCACAGTGCAACAATCAACGACGCAAGGGGAGGCCACCTCCTTGGTCTGGCGGGTTAGGTCCCACCCTTGAGCAGCTGCTAAATGAACCTTGTCCAAGACACAGCACCCGGGAGAAGCCAGCTACCCATCTGTGGAAATACTGTACGATCATGAAAGCTTTCAAGAATTCCAACATGTTCGATGGTAACCACGGACCTGGCGGCGGCTCAAGCGGTGGCGGCTTTCATGGCCCGGGCGCCGGTTCAGGCGGTGGCGGTTTTCACGGCCAGGGCCCTCAAGGCAGTCAGGGCGGCTATAATCAGCAATCCAGCCAAGGTAAGCAGTAGCAACAACAGTCCGGGTATCAGAGCAACCCAAAGCAGTTGAACAGTGGGTAGTATCACGTATTCACCACCATTTTGTGCAAAAGGGACCAAAAACTTCATAAGAGGGCTGTAAATGCTGTTGAACCGACAGTTCCACGTTATTTAAGATGGTCTGAGCAACCTATTGTATGGAGTAGGGGAGACCATCCTCCCCGGGTTGATAATCCGGGTCATCTGGCTTTGGTGGTGGCACCTCAGGTTGGCGGATACAAATTCACTAAAGTGCTCATGGACGGAGGCAGTAGCATCAACATCCTTTATTATGAGACGTTCCATCACATGGGGTTGACTGACAAAAGTCTTAAAACGTCCAATACTGTTTTTCATGGAGTTGTGCCTGGTAAGTCGGCATACCCAGTAGGTAGGATTGAGCTGGAAGTAGCCTTTGGGGATGAGTATGATTATAGGGCTGAGAAATTAACTTTTGAAGTGGTTAAAATCCAAAGCATGTATCACGCTTTGTTTGGACGGCCGGCTTATGCTAAGTTCATGGCACAGCGGTGTTATGTTTATCTGCAACTCAAAATGCCGGGTTATAAAGGCACCATCACAGTGCATGGAAGCCGGAAGATAGCCCTGGAATGTGAAGAAGGCGATGCTGCTTACGCCAAGTATGTTTGTGCAACAAAGGAATTGAAGTTTTATAAGGATAATGTTGACCCGGCCGACATGACATCTTGGAAGAAGCCAACTACGGAGCATGAGCCGGCGCTGAAATTTAAGTCAGTTGATGATACCAAGATGATTGATTTTGTGCCTGGCGACTCATCTAAACAGTTCATTATCAGTGCTAACTTGGATACAAAATAGGAAGGCACGCTCATTGAGTTCATCCATGAGAACCGGGACATCTTTGCATGGAAGCCTTCTGACATGCCGGGTGTACCGAGAGAACTCGCTGAGCACACTCTTAATATTGATCCAAAGTTTAAGCCGGTCAGGCAGTTTCTTCGGCGGATTAATGAGGAAAGGCGCAAGGCTATTTGAGAAGAGGTGGCCCGGCTTTTGGCAGACGGGTTTATTGTTGAAGTTTTTCACCCAGATTGGTTGGCTAACCCGGTGCTTGTGCTCAAAAAGAACAGCACTTGGCGTATGTGTGTGGATTACACGGATTTAAACAAAGCTTGCCCGGCTGATCCTTTTGCTCTCCCTCGTATTGATCAAATCATTGATGCTACGGTGGGTTGTGAGCGTCTAAGCTTTTTGGATGCTTATTCTGGTTATCATCAAATCAAAATGGCGATTAAGGACCAGGAGAAGACGGCTTTCATTACTCTGTTTGGAGCCTTCTGCTATGTGTCTATGCCTTTTGGGCTTAAGAGTGCCCAGGCGACTTATCAGCGGTGTGTACAGAATTGCCTTCATAATCAGATTGGGCGTAATGGTCATGCTTACGTGGATGATATAGTGGTGAAATCCAGAGAGAAGGAAACCTTGGTAGCTGATCTGAAGGAAACTTTTGACAACCTTCGGGTCTACAAGATGATGCTTAACCCAACCAAGTACATTTTTGGAGTCCCAACTAGCAAGCTTTTGGGCTTTTTGGTATCTAACAGAGGCACTGAGGCTAACCCGGAAAAAATTAAGGCGATCACATCTCTGGCTAAACCGGCATGCATCAATGACGTTCAACGACTGGCGGGTCGAGTTGCAGCTTTGAGCCAGTTCATAAGCCGGTTGGGTGAGAAGGCTATGTCGTTGTATCAAATGATGAAAAAGACGGATGACTTTGTCTGGAGTGACGCTGCCAACTCCACCTTTGAAGATTTGAAAAGACAGCTTGCTGAGCCGCCGGTTCTTGCTGCCCCAGTTGAGAAGGAGCCGCTGCTGTTATATGTGGCTGCTAACTCACGGGCCGTCAGTGTGGCCATTGTTGTGGAGCGCAAGGAGGCTGGCAAGGAACATCCGGTTCAACGGCCGATTTACTACGTCAGTGAGGTGCTCATTGAATCCAAGCAAAGGTATCCACATTGGCAGAAGCTTGTTTATGGGGTGTTCATGGCAAGCCGGAAGCTCAAGCATTACTTCCAGGGTCATCCTATCACTGTGGTTAGCTCTGCTCATTTAGGAGATATTATTCAAAATAGAGAAGCCACAGGACGAGTCGCCAAGTGGGCCATTGAGCTTGGGTCTCATAAAAGTATGTGCCACGTACGGCCATTAAGTCTCAAGCACTGGTGGACTTTGTTAACGATTGGACGGAGTTGCGGATACCTGAAGAGAAGCCAGACAACACATATTGGACGATTCATTTCGATGGGTCCAGACAGTTGGAAGGCTCGGGGGCTGGAGTTGTTTTAACTTCTCCTCGAGGTGACAAGTTTTGTTATGTGCTGCGATTGATGTTTCCTTGTACTAACAACGTAGCCGAATATGAGGCCTTACTCCATGGTCTTCGGATGGATAAAGAGATGAGTTTAAGCCGTGTACGGTGCCTCGGCGACTCAGATTTGGTGGCTCAACAGGTATCAGGCAAGTGGGACTCTAAGGACCCTCTCATGGCGGCTTATCGCCGTGAGGTTGACGCTGTTGCTGGGCACTTCAAGGGTTATCAAGTGGAGCACATTGACCACAGAAAGAATGAGGCGGCTGATGCTTTGAGCCGGTTGGGATCTCAACGTAAGCCGGTGCCAACTAACACTTTTCTAGATGTTCTGCATAACCCTTCATTCAAATTGCCTGCAGAAGAAGATTTGGCCGTTCCAGACCCGGAGGCACAGTTGGTGGCGGCTCTTCATGTCATTCCAGATTGGACAGTACCGTATTTGGCTTATATGACCCAGGGTGAGTTGCCGGAGGATGAGACCTTGGCTCGACAGATAACCCGGCGGTCTAAGTTAATGACAATTTCCAATGGTGAGTTGTATCATCGCAGCGTCACTGGAGCGTTTCAACGATGTGTCTCTCCTGAAAAAGGTCAAGAAATTCTTCGTGAGATCCATGAAGGGGATTGTGGCCATCACGCCGGTTCAAAGTCTCTTGTGGCCAAAGCTTTTCATCATGGCTTTTACTAGCTAACGGCTCACGCTGATGCAGAGGATCTGGTCAGTAGGTGCGATGGGTGTCAAAAATGTGCACGACGAGCGCACGTGCCAGCTCAAGAATTGCGGATAATTCCAATCACTTGGCCGTTTTTAGTCTGGGGGCTTGACATGGTTGGACCTTTCAAAATATCCAAGGATAAAAAGACACATCTTTTGGTGGCAGTTGACAAATTCACAAAATGGGTTGAGGCAGAGCCGGTTAGTAAGTGTGATGCAGCCACAGCGGTTCGGTTCATGAAAAAGGTGATCTTTCGTTTTGGCTTTCCACACATCATTATAACTGACAATGGTACTAATCTGTCCAAAGGCGCTATGGAGGAGTTTTGTCAACATGAGCATATCCGGCTTGATGTTTCGTCAGTAGCTCACCCCCAACCCAATGGTCAAGCTGAGAGAGCAAATCAGGAAATCTTAAAAGGTCTCAAGCCCCGGCTTATGGTTCCTTTACAACAGACGCCGGGTTGTTGGGTAGAGGAGTTACCCTCAGTGTTATGGAGCATCAATACCACTCCTAACAGGTCTACGGGTCATACGCCTTTCTTCATGGTTTATGGAGCAGAAGCAGTCCTGCCTAGCGATATTCGTCATGACTCGCCCCACGTGGCGGCTTACGTTGAAGATAATAATGAACAAGCCCGACAAGATGCACTTGACTTGTTGGATGAGGAGCGAGATTTGGCAGCAGCCCGATCAGTAATTTATCAACAGGACCTGCACCGTTATCACATCCGCCGGGTTAGGTCCAGAACCTTTCAAGAAGGTGACCTGGTGCTCCGGCTCATCCAGGATCAGTCTGATGCACACAAGCTATCCCCACCTTGGGAAGGACCCTTTGTGGTCAGCAAGAACTTGAACAATGGGTCATATTACCTCATCGACGTTCGAGAGCACAAAGACTCAAGTAAGTCGGAGGAAGAGACCCGTCGGCCGTGGAATATTGCTCATCTTCGGCCGTACTATACTTAAGCCACCAGCTCTCATAATGTACATACTTTGATATTGTATATATTATGATAAGTAATAAAGCAGGACCTCTGTCCTTTTCATTTCCAATGATCATATATCTTTATTATTCTAATTATTCAAACGACCATTAGGGGGCTGATCGTATTCGAATCTAGCCTAACCCTTTTGGTCCGGCTCATGATCGTATTCGAATCTAGACGTAAACCTCATGGTCACTAGGGGGCTTCCTGTTCAAACATAGGTCGTATTCGAACCAAAGAGAACATAGCTGTCGTAACCCTCTTGATCGGCGCAAAGCCAAACTCACTAGGGGGATTCTTGATCGTATCCTAATCATAGCTTAACCCCTTTTGGGTCCGACTTGGATCGTATTCGAATCAAGGTTGTTAAAAAGCTCTCAAGGTCATTTGGGGGCTTCCTGTTCAAACATAGGTCGTATTCGAACCAAAGAGAACATAGTTGTCGGTACCCTCTTGATCGGCGCAACGCCAAAGCGACTGGGGGCTACATGATCGTATTCGAATCCTAGCTTAACCCCTTTTGTCCGGTTTACTGATCGTATTCGGATCAAAAGCCTCCAAATTACTCTTAAATGCTTGATTTACATCGTTTGAAACATACTATTTTGTTTTGCTGGTTTTTTGTTGTCTCAAATCTAACTGCACCGGCTCGGTTATTTGACAATGAGTTGCCAAGGTATAACAATCATCAGGCAGATCAAGGTATTGACTTCTACAAAGATTAGGGTCGTCAACCTTATTGTCCGGGTCGTATAAGCCGGCAGTTCAGAATCAAAGAACATAGGTATGACATTGTCGTTCATAAACAGACTTATCTATGTCTTTTTGTTAATCAAAGGTTCTTTCAGCCTTGTCTATCTTACATATGGTCCTGTTTTTTTCACTATGATGATTTCATAGTTATGTGTCAGGTGTTTTAACCTATCCAGTGATAAACCGCCAGGACGGTTTTTTTCATCTTTTGCATACAGGAATAGATTTAAAGACTGCAGATGTGATCACGGATATAATGCATACATTGACATCACAGATAAAAAGTCATATGCAACATCCTATGCTCAACGGCATAGGCAAAACATGCAGTTTTCAAACTAACCTATTACAAAGCATTGAGAGCCCAAAAGGTTAGAATGTTTTCTCTCTTAAGCAGATCTTAAGCTAAAGGCTGGATTATTCAGACGGTTATGACTCCTCCCTTGCTGGTTCACCTCCCTCCGCTGGTTGGAAGCTGGGATTGGACCAGTCAAAGCCGTTCAGAGCAATGAACTCAGCTTCATCGTCAATTAGGCCGGCCGGGTCAATTTCCGGGGCAAAAGTGTGTTGGTGAACCGGCGGGATAAGATCTGTCACTTTATAAGAGGGAGTCGCCATCTTCTTATTCTCAACATCAAAACCCGGCTGATATTTATCAATGTTGGTTTCTTCGCCAAGGATGGTAGCATGAGGACGAACTTCCCTCTCACAAGCAACGAAATCGTCTTGATCAAACGGAGTCCCATCTTCTTTCAAAGGGGGATACCCCTTGTCTACATCCGCCGGGTCAAGTTCCGGCACCCAGGGTTTGGAACGGCTCAGTGCGGTTAAGGCTCCGGCTCGTGCGCAAGACCGCTTGACCTCTTGGAATCTATCGGGTGTAATTAATAGTTTCTTCAAGACATCACTTAAGAGGTTTGGTCCTTGGTTGGCTGGGGATATAATGGCAAGCGCCCGTTGAGCTCCAATGTACAGCTGCTCCACCAGGGTGTAAACCACCTTGAGTTTTATTAAACTATTTTGGCTCAGATTGTTGCTCCGGGGACCTGCAGGTGTTTTAAAAGGTTAAGAAAGCGGCTTATACTTCTGGCAAAAATAGAGTGTAAGTAACTAAAGGCAAATAACTCACCAAAGATTGCGGAGACCATCTGGGACACACGGTTTTTTAAGCCGGTGATCTCCGTGGTAACCTCCTTGAGAGTCGCCTCCGCTGTCTCAGCACGCTGGGTTAGCAAGGTTTTCTTGTCGGCCCAGGATTTCTTCTCCGCATCAAAACTGGTCTTCACTTTTTCAGCTTCAGAAAGGCTCAACTGGAGTTTGGAGTCAGCGTTCTTTATCTCCGCCTCTTGATCCGGATCACATTATTTGTTTCGACTGATTCAAGATAGTTATGAAGTTAAGTACCGGCTCATTTGTGCTTAATTGAGCCGGCCCTTGGGGACTACAGGTGAAATTTAGGCTGGATTTAAGGAAAATCTAAGACAGAGCATCAACCTATATCACAAGTCTACAGATCATTCAGGTTCATCATAATCCGGAGACTTGGGGGCTGGCAGAGCATATATAAGATGGTGAAAGCCGGCGAGCGTACCTCATATTTCAGCTGCAGTTGCTTGACCATCTCAATTTCCGAGTCACGGCTGGAATGCACATGACTGAGGTAGCCAGACAACACGTCGCTAACGTTCAGGTGAGCGTAATGAGAGACATCAAACCGCACCTTCTACCTCTCTAAAGCCTCTTGCTTAGCAGAGTGCCGGGCCAGTATGGTTGGGTTGCCCGGCTCAATGAATCGACTACCAGTAATTAAGACATCATTTTTAGAAGTTGTCGGCGGGTTAGCTGAGCTAGATGGTTCAGTGGTAGCCGGATTAAGAATGGTCTCATCAGCTGGCGGCTCAGGAGGGTCCGATTGAACGTGGACAGCCGGATCTTTTAGCGCTTCAGATTGATCAAGAGGAGTTGGTATTGCCGATTCAGGTGTAGGATCTTTTCGGTCTTCTGCCGGCTTAGTCACCTTGGCTTTCTTGGACTTTTCTTGACCACTAAGAAAGATTTTATGAGACAGTTAGTATAATGATGCAGTTTTGAAGATGCAGAAGGAAGATGATTTTCCTTACCCAGGGGCAGTGTTGAGAGCCGGAAATTGAGTTTGTGACGAGTCGTTAGAAGAGCAAGAAACCTCCTGAAAAGATAAAATAAAGTTAAGAGAGTAAGAAAATAGATTCATGGATAAAAGCAAAAGACAAAGGTGAAAGAAACCTCATTCTGCCGTTTCCGAGGAGTTTTTTGTAAGTCGGAGGGCGGTTCAGTGTCGTCATTAGTCTGGTCCTGACGGCGGCTCTCATGTTGCTGCTTTTTCAAAAGAAAATGAGGGTCCAAATAAGCCAAAGGGTGCGAAAACCTTACTTTCCAGGTTACCAGTCGAAGTTTCTGTCTTGGCAAAGGGGCTGAATCGAAGGAAATAGTTACCTCTTCTTCTACGGCCTGGCTGGCCCCTGTGTCGTCCTGGCAATAGTCAGTGTCAATAAGGTTGTTAAAAAAACTGGCCAAGGGAGTCAAGGGCTACCTGCGACTCAGAAGCATCATCCAGCTGGAACATGTCAGATGCAGTCTTCTTCTTCTTGGGCTTCCGGGTCATTCTCCTGGTGGCTATGGCAGCGACTCTAGCCTTCTTGGCAGCTTCATGATCATACTTGGCCTTCCAGAAATCAGATTTGGCCTGTAAGCAAATAACAAGTTAAAAATCCATGTAAGTATTTAACTACTGAAGAAAACAAAAAAGGAGGTCATGGGGGTTCACCTCTGGTGCCGGGTTAAGTTTGCATAAGGGGTTTAATCCAACCTTACTGCAGTCCTCATATTTTCCGTTCACGAGGATGGTTGACATTGCAACAATGTCTTCTTCAGTTAGTTGTATAGAGCTATGACACAGAGAAATATCTGGGCCTCCGCCATATTTATACATCAACTTGGATCGGTGGCTTAGAGGGATGACCCTCCATGTGATCTAGCAACGAATCAGGTCAACACCAGTTAAGCCATTTCCCAATAAAGCTTGAATCCTTTTGATAGATGGGATAAGCTTCTTGCATTCATCAGCAGTAAGCTTGTCAGGGAGCACAAACTTAGAATCAAGACGATCCGCGCGATAACCCGACAGTGGTTTTTCATTAGCTGGTGATATATCTTGGCAGAAGAACCAAGTTTGGTTCCAATCTTTGGGATGGCTTGGTAAGACCACTAAAGAAAGATAGCACACTGTTGGTGTTGAATCGAGATTCCGCCAAGTTCCAAGCTAGGGCCATTGGTGCACTCATTCTGGCAGTTCAAATAAAAGTACTCTCTAAAGAGCTCCACAGTCAGTTCTTCTTGAAGATATACCTCACAGAGAACTTCAAAACTGCAGATATTGGATATGGAGTTGGGTCCAAGATCTTGTGGGTGAAGTTTGAAAAAATGCAGAACGTCTCTGAAGAACTTTGAGCCAGGTGGTGAAAAACCCCGATTCATGTGGTCAGTAAAAACGATAACTTCACCATCTTTGGGCTGAGGTCGTTCTTCTTCCGGGTTAGGGGCACGATAAGACATAATGTTTTTCTCTGGCAAAAATCCAATGGTGACAAATTCTTTCAAGGTATCCTCAGTAACTGTGGAAGGGACCTAGTTGCCGACTATTGGCGCTTTTGACGGCATGATGAAAAAAGGGCAAGCTGAAAAGAAAGTAAGTTGACGGTTCAAATTATTGGTGGAGTTACAGGTTAATGATTATAGTAGAGATGAGTAATGGCAGCTTAAGTAAGTGCTAATGATATATATAAAGGAAAAATGAGCCGGAGTCATAAGCCGCCATGACTAAAGATATTCAAAGGTTGCCTGGGTCAGAATTGGCTAAGTGCTGAGATAAACAAATTTCACAAGTTGTTGCTATTATTTTGGATCAAGATGGTTCAAAAAAGGGAAATAAATCTAGACCTGAAAACCAGCACAGAGGAGTTTGTCAGTTCTAAAGAGGCCTTTGGACAGGAGAAAGGGATCTGCTACCATCTGAAATGGGTGCAAAACAACTACCGCATAGGTTTTATACTTCTTTTAGATCAAAGGAGGGTGCGGTGGAGAAACTGCAAGGAATCCGTAATGAACAGCGAAGAACGCGGAAAGAACTCGCAAACCCTAATGCAGATCTAAGGTGTGAGAAAGCAAGAACTTACGGACGCGGATCTGTTGCGGAGGGTCATTGCCGTTTCTCTGGACAGCTCAGGGGGATGCAGCGGCCGAGCTTGAGGATGACGATGAGCGCTGCAGCTGCGGCGGAGCTCGAGCGACAGAAGGGTTGTGAGAGAGGAAGAAGACGATGGAAAAGGGGGAGAATGAAGAAAAGCCAGTCGTGCCTATTTATAAGGAGAAGACTGATAAGTGAGCACGAAAAACGAGGAGACCAAAACATGGTTATCCAACTACCCAGGCGCCTCGATTTTCGAGATGGCATTAAAGATAAAGATCCGTTAAAAGATGACATGGTGGTGGGTTTCCGAAAAATCCGGCGATGACGTCATGGCGGGTTACAAGGCTTTCGCAAAACAGTAATAGATGGATTTTTTCTAAATATTAAAGATTGACAAGAACAAAGTTTAAATCAACCTGGGGCCTAATGTTGAGGATATAACTACCAGGTATGACCCGCCCAGGAGAGGTCGGGTCAATATCAATGGCGGATTAACTAAACGAAGCCCGAAGAATATACAAGGTGACGGTTTATGATAAGGTTGTAGTAGGCTGAAGCCCAGAGGCGGCTTAAGGCCCATCAGTATAAACCGCCATGTATGATAAGACTTGTAAAGTAAGGCATGTAAAAGACGTCACCGAGCCGGACACGTTGTATGAGCTGTCCGGGACTTTGTAGGCCGCAGGGAGTCAACCCGTGTATATAAGGGGACGACCCGGCGGCGGCTTAGAAAAAGAAACAACAGATCGACAGCCAAGCTAGCGTATGTCGCTCCTTGGTCATCTAAACCTAGCAATACCACAACAACTGGAGTAGGATTTACCTTCACCGCAAGGGGCCGAACCAGTATAAACCTCTTGTGTCCTTTGTCCCGATTAACCCCTTTAAGCTTCCTAGTTGCGATGGCTCCATGACTAAGTCCTTTCACTAGGACATCTACCGTGACAATTCCATGACAAAAAGTTTAATGCTATGGTTAGAATTTATTCTTAATACTTTTCTCGTAGTTGCGGATGCTTGCGAGGGGGTTAATCATAAGTAGGAGGTTTGTTCAAGTAAGAACAGCACCTAAGCACCGATCCACCTGAAGGAAATGTGCCCTAGAGGCAATAATAAAGTTGTTATTTTATATTTCCTTATATCATGATAAATGTTTATTATTCATGCTAGAATTGTATTGACCGAAAACCTTAATACATGTGTGAATACATAGACAAAACACTGAGTCCCAACTTGCTTGCTCACGAAGGCCTACGGCATTTTAGGAAACCCATCATTGGAATATACAAGCTAAGTTCTATAATGAAAAATTCCCACTAGTATATGAAAGTGACAAAATAAGAGACTCTCTATCATGAAGATCATGGTGCTACTTTGAAGCACAAACGTGGAAAAGGATAGTAACATTGTCCCTTCCCTCTTTTTCTCTCATTTTTTATTTGGGCCTTCTTTTTTTATGGCCTCTTTTTGGGGGGGGGGCTTATTTTTTTATGGCCTCTTTTTTATTTATTTTTTGTCCGGAGTCTCATCCCGACTTGTGGGGGAATCATAGTCTCCATCATGCTTTCCTCACATGGGACAATGCTCTAATGATGATCATCACACTTTTATTTACTTACAACTCAAGAATTACAACTCGATACTTAGACAAAATATGACTCTATGTGAATGCCTCCGACGGTGTACCGGGATTGCGATGAATCAAGAGTGACATGTACGAAAAATTAATCATGGTGGCTTTGCCACAAATACGATGTCAACTACATGATCATGCAAAGCAATATGACAAAGATGATGCGTGTCATAATAAATGGAACGGTGGAAAGTTGCATGGCAATATATCTCGGAATGGCTATGGAAATGCCATAATAGGTAGGTATTGTGGCTGTTTTGAGGAAGATATAAGGAGGCTTATGTGTGATAGAGCGTATCATATCACGGGGTTTGGATGCACCGGCGAATTTTTCACCAACTCTCAAGGTGAGAAAGGGCAATGCACGGTATCGAAGAGGCTAGCAATGATGGAAGGGTGAGAGTGCGTATAATCCATGGACTCAACACTAGTCATAAAGAACTCAAATACTTACTGCAAAAATCTACAAGTCATCAAAACCAAGCACTACGCGCATGCTCCTAGGGGGATAGATTGGTAGGAAAAGACCATCGCTCGTCCCCGACCGCCACTCATAAGGAAAGCAATCAAAGAACACCCCATGCTTCAAATTTGTCACACAACGTTCACCATACATGCATGCTACGGGATTTGCCAACTTCAACACAAGTATTCATCAATTTCACAATTACTCAACTAGCACACCCCTAATATTACCACCTTTATATCTCAAAACAACTATCAAGCATCCAACTTCTCTTAGCATTTAAAATTTATAACCAAAGTCAATTACCATGCTGTTCTATAGGACTCTCAAAATGATATAAGTGAAGCATGAGAGATAAATTATTTCTATAAAATAAAACCACCGCCGTGCTCTAAAAGATATAAGCGAAGTACTGGAGCAAAAATTATCCAACTCAAAATATATAAGTGAAGCACATAGAGTATTCTAATAAATTCCAATTCATGTGCGTATCTCCCAAAATGTGTGTGCAGCAAGGATGATTGTGGTAATCTAAAAAGCAAAGACTAAAATCATACAAGATGCTCCAAGCAAAACACATATCATGTGGCGAATAAAAATATAGCTCCAAGTTACCGATGGACGAAGACGAAAGAGGGGATGCCTTCTGGGGCATCCCCAAGCTTAGGATTTTGGTTTTCCTTGAATTTTAACTTGGGGTGCCTTGGGCATCCCCAAGCTTAGTCTCTTGCCACTCCTTGTTCCATAATACATCAAATCTTTATGCAAAACTTGAAAACTTCACAACACAAAACTTAAAAGAAAATCTCGTGAGCTCCGTTAGTAAAAGAAAACAAACCACCACACCAAGGTACTGTAATGAACTCATTCTTTATTTATATTGGTGTTAAACCTAATGTATTACAACTTTTATATGGTTCATAAACTCTATTACTAGCCATAGATTCATGAAAATAAGCAAACAACACACGAAAAATACAATCTGTCAAAAACAGAACAGTCTGTAGTAATCTGTAGGTTTCGAATACTTCTGGAACCCCAAAAATTCTAAAATAAATTTCTTAACGTGAGGAATTTATCTATTAATCATATGAAAAAATAATTAGGTAAATATCACTCTCCAATAAAAAATGGCAGCAAATCTCATGAGCGCTAAAGTTTCTGTTTTTTACAGCAAGATCGCAAAGACTTTCCCCAAGTCTTCCCAAAGGTTCTACTTGGCACAAACACTAATTAAAATCATAAAACCACATCTAAACAGAAGCTAGATGAATTATTTATTAGTAAACAGAATAAAAAATCAAGAAACAAAAATAAAATTGGGTTGCCTCCCAACAAGCGCTATTGTTTAACGCCCCTAGCTAGGCATAAAAGCAAGGACAGATCTAGGTATTATCATCTTTGGTATGCAATCCATAAGTGGCTATCATAATAGATTCATAAGGTAATTTAATTTTCTTTCTAGGAAATTTTTCCATGCCCTTCCTTAACGGAAATTGGAATCTAATATTCCCTTCCTTCATATCAATAATTGCACCAATCGTTCTAAGGAAAGGTCTACCAAGAATAATAGGACATGTAGGATTGCAATCTATATCAAGAACAATGAAATCTATGGGAACATAATTCCTATTTGCAACAATAAGAACATCATTAATTCTTCCCATAGGTTTCTTAATGGTGGAATCTGCAAGATGCAAGTTTAAAGAACAATCATCAAATTCACGGAAACCTAGCAAATCACACAAAGTTTTAGGAATCGTGGAAACACTAGCACCCAAATCACATAAAGCAAAGCATTCATGATCTTTAATCTTAATTTTAATAGTAGTTTCCCACTCCTCATGAAATTTTAAGGGGATAGAAACTTCCAATTCAAGCTTTTCTTCATAAGATTGCATTAAAGCATCAACGATATGTTAAGTAAAAGCTTTATTTTGACTACAAGCATGCGGAGAATTTAGCACGGATTCCAACAAGGAAATAAAATCTATTAAAGAACAATTATCATAATTAAATTCCTTGAAATCCAAGATAGTGGGTTCATTGTTATTTAAAGTTTTGACCTCTCCAATCCCACTTTTATCAATTTTTGCATCAAGATCTAAAAACTCCGAATCATTGGGACGCCTTCTAACTAAAGTTGACTCATCTCTAGTCCCATCATTATCAAGATTCATATCGCAAAACAAAGATTTAATAGGAGACACATCAATCAGTTTTAGATCTTCATCTTTATTATCATCAAATTCTTCCGGTTTGGCGGCCATCTTATTAACTAAGGTGGCCTGCTTATCCGAAATTTGGGCTATTAAGTTCTCAAGATGAGCAAACTAAGATTTCAGACCATAAAATTCCTTAGATATATCATCGAGCTCTTTATTCATGTATCCCATAAAACTTTTTTGTTCTTTAAGCTCATTTCTGAAGAAATTATTATGCTCAAACTGCAAGGACATAAAACTTCTAACGTTGTTTTCAATTTCTTCCAACCTTTTAAGGTGAGGATCAAAACCTTTAGGTAAAGCCATCGCGGCACACAAGCAAACAAGAGACAAGCAAAAAGAGGCAAACTAGAAAAGAGAAGGGGAACAGCAAAAGAGGGCGAATAAAACGGCAAGGGTGAAGTGGGGGAGAGGAAAATGTGAGGCAAATGGCAAATAATTTAATGCGAGGGATAAGATTTTGTGATGGGTACTTGGTATGTCTTGACTTGTGTGTAGACTCCCCGGCAACGGCGCCAGAAATCCTTCTTGCTACCTCTTGAGCACTGCGTTGGTTTTCCCTTGAAGAATAAAGGGTGATGCAGCAAAGTAGCATAAGTATTTCCCTCAGTTTTTGAGAACCAATGTATCAATCCAGTAGGAGGTCACAGCAAGTCCCCCGTACTTACACAAACAAATAAGAACCTCACAACCAATGCGATAAAGGGGTTGTCAATCCCTTCACGGTCACTTACGAGATGAGATCTGATAGAGATAATAATGATAAGATAAATATTTTTGGTATTTTTATGATATAGATTGCAAAGTAAAATAGATTGGAAACTTATATGATAGAAAGTAGACCCGGGGCCGTAGGTTTCAATAGTGGCTTCTCAACAAGATAGCATAAGTATTACAGTGGTTGAACGAATTACTGTCGAGCAATTGATAGAAAAGCGAATAATTATGAGAATATCTAGGCATTATCATGTATATAGGCATCACGTCTGTGATAAGTAGGCCGACTCCTGCCTGCATCTACTACTATTACTCCACACATCGACCGCTATCCAGCATTCATCTAGAGTATTAAGTTCATAAGAACAGAGTAACGCCTTAGGTAAGATGACATGATGTAGAGGGATAAACTCAAGCAATATGATATAAACCCCATCTTTTTATCCTCAATGGCAACAATACAATACATGTCATTTCCCTTTCTGTCACTGGTGTTGAGTATGATGTTTATTAGGAAAGACGAGATAGACTAGGATTTGTTCTGGCTTGTCTTGTACTCCAAGTAGATGATTGTACTCCTATATATATGCCCACGAGGCTCAAGCAATACAATGAACTATTCGACCAAATCCCTCTCTTCCTTCTAACATGGTATCTATTGCAAGTCGATCCTAAACCCTAGCCACCACCGCTTCCGCACCCACGCGCCGCCACCGGGGCGGTCGGCCTCCATGACCGCCGCCGGGGGCAGCGCCGCCCGTACCTAGGGTTCGTCCGCCGGCCGTGTTGGCCGGCTGCCCTAGAGAGTCTTTTTCCCGAGCCCTTGCTCCGGGTTTTTTCGCTCTCTCACTGGTCGTTTTGATCGGCATTTTTTCTTTTTGGTTTTCCGATCTAATCTTGATCGGTTTGCGTCGCCCGCCGCCGCCGTCGACCCCCGTGCCCCTCTACTCTGACCCATGCGCGACCAACCGACCTCTCCTCTGACCCGGCGGCCACGCACACCGAGGCGTCCCGTCCGGGCCAGCCGTCGTCCGCGCGTCGGTCCGCCCGTTGCCCTGCGCTGGCCGTCACCGCCCTGCTCCGATCGGGACACATGCATCGCCCCGACCCGGCGGCCTCGCGCCATGCGACGGCCAATCATAGTCGTCGCTCGCGCACTGACCCGTCCATCGATCCACGTCACCCGCCTCCGCCGCATCTGCATAGCGGCCCGACGGTCTACCTTGCCGGCCTCGTTCTCGGCAGCGTCGGGACGGCTACGTCAGGCTCGTCGGCTGCCTCAACTCGGACGCCGCTGCTCCATTGGTCGCTCGGGCCTCGTTGCCCGGGCGCCGGCGCTGCTTTGGCAGCCCGGGTGCCGGTGCTGACAAGCTCATCCGCAACACCCCACGTCGTCTGTCGTCGTCGGCTTCATCTTGGACTCCGTCGCCATCACGCCTCCATCGAGCGGTGTCCCAGACCTCACGCGCGATCGGCTTGATCACCCGCTCGCCGCCACGCGACCGACCTGGCCCGTCGGCTATGTGCACCTCCGCAGGTCCCGTGAAGATCGTCCCCGAGTTTAGCGCGCCTCTCCACCGATCGAGCATCGGGCTGCCGCTGCGTCGCCCTGTCGGGCTGCAGCGCCACCACCCCATGGTTCTCCTCGCGGATGCATCGACTTGTGTGTCGCCGCTGCGTCACCCCTTCGGATCATAGTACCGCGATATGTGGTCCCCGCCGCCGCCCCGAGGTCATCCCCGCGGCTGCACCGACTCGCGCACCGCCGTTGCATCGCCCCTTCGAGCCGCAACATCGCAGCGCGCGGTCCCCGTCGCCGCCCCGAGGTCTTCCCGCCGTCGCCCCGATCAATCTAGTAGGCCAAACCAAACTGATAATTCGAAAAGACTTGCAAAGATAACCAATCATGCATAAAATATTTCAGGGAAGAATCAAATATTGTTCATAGATAGATGATAACCCACAAGTATAGGGGATCGCAACAGTTTTCGAAGGTAGAGTATTCAACCCAAATTTATTCATTCGACACAAGGGGAGCCAAAGAATATTCTCAAGTATTAGCAGCTGAGTTGTCATTTCAACCACACCTGGAAACTTAATATCTGCAGCAAAGTGTTTAGTAGCAAAGTAATATGATAGTAGTGATAACGGTAACAAAAGGTAACAGTAGTAAAAGTAATGTTTTTGGTATTTTGTAGTGATGATAGCAAATAGCAACGGGAAAGTAAATAAGCGAAGAAACAATATATGGAAAGCTCGTAGGCAATGGATCAGTGATGGAGAATTATGCCGGATGCGGTTCATCATGTAACAGTCATAACCTAGGGTGACACAGAACTAGCTCCAGTTCATTGATATAATGTAGGCATGTATTCCGAACATAGTCATACGTGCTTATTGAAAGAACTTGCATGACATCTTTTGTCCTACCCTCCGATGGCAGCGGGGTCCTTACGGAAACTAAGGGATGTTAAGGCCCCCTTTTAATAGAGTACCGGGACAAAGCATTAACACATAGTGAATACATGAACTCCTCAAACTATGGTCATCACCGGTAAGTATCCCGATCATTGTCACTTCGGGGTTAACGGATCATAACACATAATAGGTGACTATAGACTTGCAAGATAGGATCAAGAACACTCATAGATTGATGAAAACATAATAGGTTCAGATCTGAAATCATGGCACTCGGGCCCTAGTGACAAGCATTAAGCATAGCAAAGTCATAGCAACATCAATCTCAGAACATAGTGGACACTAGGGATCAAACCCTAACAAAACTAACTCGATTACATGATAGATCCCATCCAACCCATCACCGTCCAGCAAGCCAACAATGGAATTACTCATGCACAGTGGTGAGCATCATGAAATTGGTGATGGAGGATGGTTGATGATGACGATGGCGACGGATTCCCCTCTCCGGAGCCCCGAACGGACTCCACATCAGCCCTCCCGAGAGGTTTTAGGGCTTTGCGGCGGCTCCGTATCGTAAAACGCGATGATTTCTTCTCCTCAATTTTTTTCTCCCCGAAACTCAATATATGGAGTTGGAGTTGGAGTCGGAGAGGCAACAGGGGGCCCACGAGGTAGGGGGCGCGCACTAGGGGGGCAGGCGCGCCCCCCACCCTCGTGGAGAGGTGGTGGGCCCCCTGGCCTTCATCTTTTGCAGGCATTTTTCATATTTTCTGAAAAGGGGCTCCGTGAAGTTTCAGGTCATTCCGAGAACGTTTGTTCCTACACATAAATAACACCATGGTAATTCTGCTAAAAACAGCGTCAGTCCGGGTTAGTTCCATTCAAATCATGCAAGTTAGAGTCCAAAACAAGGGCAAAAGTGTTTGGAGAAGTAGATGCGTTGGAGACGTATCAACTCCCCCAAGCTTAAACCTTTGCTTGTCCTCAAGCAATTCAGTTGACAAACTGAAAGTGATAAAGAAAAACTTTTACAAACTCCGTTTGCTCTTGTTGTTGTAAATATGTAAAGCCAGCATTCAAGTTTTCAGCAAAGATTATAACTAACCACGTTCGCAATAATGCTCAGGTCTCAAGTTTACTCATACCAATAGCATAATCAACTAGCGAGCCATAATAATAAATCTCGGATGACAACACTTTCTCAAAACAATCATAATATGATATAACACGGTGGTATCTTGCTAGCCCTTTCAGAAACCGCAAAACATAAATGCAGAGCACCTTTAAAGACCAAGGACTGACTAGACATTGTAATTCATGGTAAAAGAGATCCAGTCAAGTCATACTCAATGTAAACTAACAATAATGAATGCAAATGATAGCGGTGCTCTCCAAATGGTGCTTTTTAATAAGAGGATGATGACTCAGCATAAAAGTAAATAGATAAGCCATTCGCAGAGGGAAGCAGGGATTTGTAGAGGTGCCAGAGCTCGGTTTTGAAATAGAGGTGAATAATATTTTTGAGCGGTATACTTTCATTGTCAACATAACAACCAAGAGATGGCGATATCTTCCATGCTACACACACTATAGGCGGTTCCCAAACAGAATGGTAAAGTTTATACTCCCCCTTCCACCAACAAGCATCAATCCATGGCTTGCTCGAAATAACGAGTGCCTCCAACTAACAAGAGTCCCAGGGGGAGTTTTGTTTGCAATTATTTTTATTTAGTTTGCATAAAGCAAGGGACTGGGCATCCCGGTGACCAGCCATTTATCTCGTGAGTGAGGAGCGGAGTCCACTCCTCTTGAGAATAACCCGCCTAACATGGAAGATATAGACAGCCCTAGTTGATACATGAGCTATTCGAGCATACAAAACAGGATAATTATTTGAAGGTTTAGAGTTTGGCACATACAAATTTAATTGGAACGGCAGGTAGATACCGTATATAGGTAGGTATAGTGGACTCATGTGGCATAACTTTGGGGTTTAAGGGATTGGATGCACAAACAGTATTCCCGCTTAGTACAGGTGAAGGCTAGCAAAAGACTGGGAAGCGACTAGCTAGAGAGCGACAACAGTCATGAACATGCATTAAAATTAATCAACACCGAATGCAAGCATGAATAGGATATAATCCACCATGAACATAAATATCGTGAAGGCTATGTTGATTTTGTTTCAACTACATGCGTGAACATGCGCCAAGTCAAGTCACTTAAATCATTCAGAGGAGGATACCACCCTATCATACCACATCATAACTATCTCAATAGCATGTTGGCATGCAAGGTAAACCATTATAACTCATAGCTAATTAAGCATGGCACAAGAAACTATGATCTCTAGTTGTCATTGCAAACATGTTTATTCATAATAGGCTGAATCTGGAACGATGAACTAATCATATTTACAAAAAGAAAAGAGGTCGAGTTCATACCAGCTTTTCTCATCTCAGCCAGTCCATCATATATCATCATAATTGCCTTTCACTTGCACGACCGAATAGTGTGAATAATAATAATAATAGTGCACGTGCATTGGACTAAGCTGGAATCTGCAAGCATTCAATAAACAGGAGAAGGCAAGGCAATATGGGCTCTTTTGTCAGATCAACATTTATGCATATAAGAGCCACTCCAACAATTTAATCATGGTCTTCTCCTATCGACCCCAAAGAAAAGAAAAGAAATAAAACTATTTACACGGGAAAGCTCCCAACAAGCAAAAGAAGAACAGGAAATATTTTTGGGTTTTCTTTTTTTAATTACTACTACAAGCATGGAAAGTAAACTAACTAAAAGCTACAACTAATTTTTTTGGTTTTTCTTAAGGTTTATTAAACACACAAGAAGAAAGCATAAAAAGGAAAATAAACTAGCATGGATGATACAATGAAAAAGTATGAGCACCGACATCTAGCAATGAGTGTGTGAACATAAATGTAATGTCAGTGGGAAATACGTACTCCCCCAAGCTTAGGCTTTTGGCCTAAGTTTGTCTATGGCCATGGCTGGCCTGGCGGATATCCATAATAGTAGTTGGGGTCGTAATGAGATGCAGCGGCTATCGCCTGCTGAGCTGCAGCGTGGCGACGAGCGCCCTCCGCTCTCCTCTCGTACTCATCTGCCTCCTCTCTGGTAATGGTATATCTTCCTTTTGCCTGATGATCAAAGAAGGCAGGAGCAGGGGGAGTAATACGGACAGCACGGCGTCTGTCAAAGATTAGTCGATACTGGAGAGGTGATTCATTCCTCTCAACAAACTGGTGGTGAACCATAGCATTAAAGTCTAGGTAAGCAGGTGGTAATTCAATATCATCTTCGCATATGGCTATACCAAGAAAATTAGCTATGCGGGTTGCATAAATTCCTCCAAAGAAATCTCCATTAAATCTATTAAGATGCAACCTACGTGCAACAATGGCTTCCAGATTATAAGATTGGTCTCCTAATATAGCACTCCTAAGAATACTGAGACCGGGGACACACATGTGACATGCCTCATCTTTACCATCGATGCATCTACCTATGAAGAGAGCAAAGTAATGTATAGCAGGAAAGTGAATGCTCCATATGGTAGCTTGTGTAATATCTCTAGATTCTCCCACAGTTATGCTAGCAAGAAAATCTCTAAATTCATATTTGCGAGGATCCCTTATACTACCCCATTGTGGAAGTTTGCATGCAGTGGTAAAATCCTCTAAGTCCATAGTGTAAGAATTATCATAAAGATCAAACAGGACAGTTGGAGAATTACGTGAAGTTGAAAATTCAAACCTCCTCACAAAGGTACTGGTGAGGGTGTGATACTGGCTGCACTTATCTTCCTCGAAGCTCACAAGATCAGCGTTACGCAAATATGCGTTAAATTCTTCCTTAATTCCTGCTCGACCCATGAAGTTCTCAAAGGGCCATTCACAAGGACGCACTGGAGCGTCTCTTGGTGGCTCATCATCAGCATCACGCATTGCAAGCCTGGGTCCTTGCTTCCTTGAAGAACCACCTTGGAACATTTTCCTAAGCATATTTCTTCCTCTGAAAAATTCTGAAAATTTTTAGTAACTTCAAAATAAAAGTAAAGCAAACTCAATAATATTGATAGCAACTACTCCTACAAGTGCCTAGGGCCTATGTCATGCATCAAAACTACTTTTGACCATATAAATTTGACATGCAAGCTCAAGAACAGGGTCACCTAAGCAGCAAAAATTTGCAATGAATAAAGCACTAGAACAAAAACTAATTGGACCAATGGAGGAGTCACATACCAAGGATCAATCTCCCCAAGCAGTTTTGTGAGAGGTGCTTTGAGGAAGGAGATCGAAAATGGCAGCAAAACGAGCTTGGACTCGGGTTTGAGCTGGTTATTCGTGTTTGTGGGAGGAAGAAGAAGTGTATGGGTGAAACCATAAGTGGAGGAGGGCCACCGTGGGCCCACGAGGCAAGGGGCGCGCCTAGGGGGGTATGGCGCGCCCTCCACCCACGTGGGCGGGTGGTTGACCCCCCTGCTGTGTTCTCAGTGCCAAATATTCTCAAATATTCTAGAAAAAATCATATTTAAATTTCAGGGCATTTGGAGAACTTTTATTTTCGGGGTATTTTTATATTGCACGGATAATCAGATAACAGACATAAAAATATTTATTTTTATTTTATTTAATATAAATAACAGAACGTAAAAGTGGGGTACAGAAGGTTGTGCCTTCTATTTTCATCCATCTCATGGTCATCAAAAGGAATCCACTAACAAGGTTGATCAAGTCTTGTTAACGAACTCATTCCGAATAACATGGAACCGGAGAAATTTCGAATAACACTATGTTACCTCAACGGGGATATGCACATCCCCAATAATAAGAATATCATATTTCTTCTTGACAGTAGGAAGAGGAAATTCAAAACCTCCAAATATAATCGATGGAATTTTTCCAATAGAGTTGATACTATGAACTTGAGGTTGTTTCCTCGGAAAGTGTACCGTATGCTCATTACCATTAACATGAAAAGTGACATTGCCTTTAGTGCAATCAATAACAGCCCCTGCAGTATTCAAAAAGGGTCTTCCAAGAATAATAGGCATACTATCGTCCTCGGGAATTCAAGAATAACAAAGTCCGTTAAAATAGTAATGTTTGCAACTACAACAGGCACATCCTCACAAATACCGATAGGTATAGCAGTTGATTTATCAGCCATTTGCAAAGATATTTCAGTAGGTGTCAACTTATTCAAATCAAGTCTACGATATAAAGAGAGAGGCATAACACTAACATCGGCTCCAAGATCACATAAAGCAGTTTTAACATAATTTCTTTTAATAGAGCATGGTATAGTGGGTACTCCTAGATCTCCAAGTTTCTTTGGTATTCCACCCTTAAAAGTATAATTAGAAAGCATGGTGGAAATTTCAGCTTCCGGTATCTTTATTTTATTTGTAATGATATCTTTCATGTACTTAGCATAAGGATTGGTTTTGAGCATATCAGTTAATCGCATACGCAAAAAGATAGGTCTAATCATTTCAGCAAAGCGCTCAAAATCCTCATCATCCTTTTTCTTAGATGGTTTGGGAGGAAAAGGCATGGGTTTCTGAACCCAAGGCTCTCTTTCTTTACCATGTTTCCTAGCAACAAAGTATTTCTTATCATAACGTTGATTCTTTGATTGTGGGTTATCAAGATCAACAGCAGGTTCAATTTCTACATCATTATCATTACTAGGTTGAGCATCATTATGAACATTATCATTAACATTACCACTAGTTTCAGGTTCATTACCAGATTGTGTTTCAGCATCAGAAATAGAAATATCATTTGGATTCTTAGGTGTTTCAACAATAGGATCACTAGAAGCATGCAAAGTCCTATCATTTTTCTTTTTCTTCTTTTTAGAAGGACTAGGTGCATCTATTTTATTTCTCTGAGAATCTTGCTCAATTCTCTTAGGGTGGCCTTCAGGATACAAAGGTTCCTGAGTCATTCTACCAGTTCTAGTAGCCACTCTAACAGCATTATCATTATTCTTATTATTCAATTCATTGAGCAAGTCATTTTGAGCTTTAAGTACTTGTTCTACTTGAGTGGTAACCATAGAAGCATGTTTACTAATAAGTTTAAGTTCACCTTTAACATTAGCCATATAATCACCCAAGTGTTCAAGCATATTTGAATTGTATTTCAATTGTCTACCAAAATAAGCATTAAAGTCTTCTTGCTTAGCCATAAATTTATCAAACTCATCTAAGCATGGGCTAGCAAATTTAGTAAATGGGATTTCAGCTTTATCATATCTATAGAGAGAATTTACCTTTACTACATGTGTCGGGTTATCAAGACCACGAGTTTCTTCAATAGGAGAAGGATTTGGATTATATGTTTCTTCAACACGCGATAAATTAAGACCATGTATTTCTTCAATAGGAGGTAAATTCTTAACATCTTCGGCTTTAATACCTTTTTCTTTCATAGATTTCTTTGCCTCTTGCATATCTTCAGGACTGAGAAATAGAATACCCCTCTTCTTCGAAGTTGGTTTAGGAATAGGCTCAGGAATTGGCTCCGGAGGTGTCCAATTATTTTCATTTGTCAACATATTCAATAGAATTTCAGCTTCATCTGGTGTTCTTTCCCTGAAAACAGAACCAGCACAACTATCCAGGTAATCTCTGGAGGCATCGGTTAGTCCATTATAAAAGATATCAAGTATTTCATTTTTCTTAAGAGGATGATCAAGCAAAGCATTAAGTAATTGGAGAAGCCTCCCCCAAGCTTGTGGGAGACTCTCTTCTTCAATTTGCACAAAATTATATATATCCCTTAAAGCAGCTTGTTTCTTATGAGCAGGGAAATATTTAGCAGAGAAGTAATAAATCATATCCTGGGGCTACGCACACAAACAGGATCAAGAGAATGAAACCATATCTTAGCATCACCCTTTAATGAGAACGGAAATATTTTGAGGATGTAAAAGTAACGAGTTCTCTCATCTTTAGTGAACAGGGTGGCTATATCATTCAATTTAGTAAGATGTGCCACAACAGTTTCAGATTCATAACCATGAAAAGGATCAGATTCAACCGAAGTAATTATATCAGGATCAACAGAGAATTCATAATCCTTATCAGTAACACAGATAGGTGAAGTAGCAAAAGCAGGGTCAGGTTTCATTCTAGCATTTAGAGATTGCTTATTCCATTTAGCTAATAACCTTTTAAGTTCATTTCTATTTTTGCAAGCTAAAATAGCGAAAGAAGCTTCTTGATCAAAAACATAACCCTTAGGAATAACAAGTGATTCTTCATCATTACTTTCATCAGTATCATCAGATTCAATATTTTCAATCTCTCTAGCCCTAGCAAGTTGTTCATCAAGAAAATCACTAAGTGGCATAGTAGTATCAGGCATAGAGGTAGTTTCATCATAAGTATCATGCATAGCAGAAGTGGCATCATCAATAACATGCGACATATCAGAACGAATAGCAGAAGCAGGTTTAGGTGTCGCAAGCTTACTCATAACAGAAGGTGAATCAAGTGCAGAGCTAGATGGCAGTTCCTTACCTCCCCTTGTAGTTGAGGGATAGATCTTGGTTTTTGGATCTCTTAAGTTCTTCATAATGATAAGCAGATATATATCACAAGTGACTCAAAGAATAGAGTTATGCTCCCCAGCAACGGCACCAGAAAATAGTCTTGATAACCCACAAGTATAGGGGATCGCAACAGTTTTCGAGGGTAGAGTATTCAACCCAAATTTATTGATTCGACACAAGGGGAGCCAAAGAATATTCTCAAGTATTAGCAGCTGAGTTGCCAATTCAAACACACCTGGAAACTTAATATCTGGAGCAAAGTGTTTAGTAGCAAAGTAATATGATAGTAGTGATAACGGTAACAAAAGGTAACCGTAGTAAAAGTAATGTTTTTGGTATTTTGTAGTGATGATAGCAAATAGCAACGGGAAAGTAAATAAGCGAAGAAACAATATATGGAAAGCTCATAGGCAATGGATCGGTGATGGAGAATTATGTCGGATGCGGTTCATCATGTAACAGTCATAACTTAGGGTGACATAGAACTAGCTCCAGTTCATTGATATAATGTAGGCATGTATTCCGAACATAGTCATACGTGCTTATGGAAAAGAACTTGCATGACATCTTTTGTCCTACCCTCCCGTGGCAGCGGGGTCCTTACGGAAACTAAGGGATATTAAGGCCTCCGTTTAATAGAGTACCGGAACAAAGCATTAACACATAGTGAATACATGAAGTCCTCAAACTACGGTCATCACCGGTAAGTGTCCCGATTATTGTCACTTCGGGGTTAACGGATCATAACACATAATATGTGACTATAGACTTGCAAGATAGGATCAAGAACACTCATATATTGATGAAAACATAATAGGTTCAGATCTGAAATCATGGCACTCGGGCCCTTGTGACAAGCATTAAGCATAGCAAAGTCATAGCAACATCAATCTCAGAACATAGTGGACACTAGGGATCAAACCCTAACAAAACTAACTCGATTACATGATAGATCCCATCCAACCCATCACCGTCCAGCAAGCCTACGATGGAATTACTCACGCACAACGGTGAGCATCATGAAATTGGTGATGGAGGATGGTTGATGATGACGATGACGACGGACTCCCCTCTCCGGAGCCCCGAACGAACTCCAGATCAGCCCTCCTGAGAGGTTTTAGGGCTTGGCGGCAGCTCCATATCGGAAAACGCGATGATTTCTTCTCCTTGATATTTTCTCCCCGAAACTCAATATATGGAGTTGGAGTTGGAGTCGGAGAGGCAACAGGGGGCCCACGAGGTAGGGGGCGCGCCCTAGGGGGGCAGGCGCGCCCCCCACCCTCGTGGAGAGGTGGTGGGCCTCCTGGCCTTCATCTTTTGCAGGTATTTTTCATATTTTCTGAAAAGTGGCTCCGTGAAGTTTCAGGTCATTCCAAGAACGTTTGTTCCTGCACATAAATAACACCATGGTAATTCTGCTGAAAATAGCGTTAGTCTGGGTTAGTTCCTTTCAAATCATGCAAGGTAGAATCCAAAACAAGGGCAAAAGTGTTTGGAAAAGTAGATACGTTGGAGACGTATCAATAGACTTGATCATAAACCCACAATTCATCGGATCTCGACAAACACACCGCAAAAAAAGTTACATCGAATAGATCTCCAAGAAGATCGAGGAGAACTTTGTATTGAGATTCAAAGAGAGAGAAGAAGCCATCTAGCTAATAACTATGGACCCGAAGGTCTGAAGTAAACTACTCACACATCATCGAAGGGGCCATGGAGTTGATGTAGAGGCCCTCCGTGATCAATGCCCCCTCCGATGGAGCTCCGGAAAAGGCCCCAAGATGGGATCTCTTGGGTACAGAAGGTTGCGATAGTGGAAATAGGGTTTCGTGGTGCTCCTGGATGTTTTCGGGGTATGTGAACCTATATAGGAGGAAGAAGTAGGTCGGTTGAGCCATGAGGGGGGCGCCCAGGGGGGTAGGCGCGCCCCCCTACCTCGTGGACTCCTCGTCCATTTCTTGACGTCTACTCCAAGTCCTCTGGATCATGTTTGTTCCAAAAATCACGCTCCCGAAGGTTTCATTCCATTTGGACTCCGTTTGATATTCCTTTTCTGCGAAACACTGAAATAGGCAAAAAAAATAGCAATTTGCACTGGGCCTTGGGTTAATAGGTTAGTCCCAAAAATAATATAAAAGTGTAAAATAAAGCCCATTAACATCTAAAACAGATAATATAATAGCATGGAACAATCAAAAATTATAGATACGTTGGAGACGTATCAGGGATCATCCGACAAGGTGTTGAGGCTGCAAAAGCGCATCAAAAGTATCATAGAGAAGGGCACCAACCTCACTGACGTGGTCCAGGTGATGCTCATCCGCCAAACCCTTACCTGCCAACACCGGTCTCTCCGCATGTGGGAATTCAATCCGAAAGGGCCGCGGACCCTGCAGCGGTTCTTTGGCATGACACAAGAAGCAATCTGGAAGCTGCTCTTCAAGACTCAAAAGTCATGGCCACAGACGTCCAAAGACATCGGCCTTGACTGCAATCATCCGGCTTCCTCGGTAAGTGCCATATGTCCGAACACAACTCAGTTCCTCAATCAAAAAAGGGGTGTACTGAGACTTTCGTCGTATAACAGGGCTGGACAAAGAAGGTGGAGCAGATCAAGTGTTCGGCTCCACTCCCCGATAACCCAGCTGATCCTATGTAATGAAGATGCTGGTTCCGGCGCCCTATTAGGCGCTGGAGAAAAAGGCCAAGAAAAAGAGCAAGGAGGCCAAAGGTGGCCTCCACCGAAAGGGTACTTCAGACGTAGTGTCCGGAGAGACCAAAACTCACTCCTCCCATGAGGAAGACGAAGATGGGGAGGAGGAGGAGGCAGAGAACAATTCTTCCCCTAAGGGGAGAAGGAAGAAAAGGGGGGCCTCTGTAGATCCAGAAGCGGAGGCGCCCATGAGAGGGAAGATATCCCTCCCGGATGGTTCGGATTCGGATTTTGACGCCATCCCCGAGTGGCGCCCCAGGCCGAAGCCCCTTGCTGCATCATAAGTATATGAGGGGCCTTTCATACATCCAATCTTTATGATTGTAATTTAACGTGTTATATGGTGTAGTCCGGCCCACGATCTCCCCCAACAATCATCAGAGGGGAATTCTTTGGACCCAAAGATGATGGAGAGCGAGTCACCCTCGCGAGCCTCCCCGCCTATCACCACAGACGACACTGAAGTGTTGTCCCAAAGGGCCTCTCCGAGCCACGGGGTGGTACGGGAGGCCGCTGAAGTGGCGCCAGAGCGTAACGCCTTGGCCGCCGAAAACATGGGGGGAGCAATCCCCACGGAGTCTGGCGGTGGGGGCCTTGACCAGTCCGTCCCCTAGCCGAAGGCGACCCCCCACAAGGGAGGGAGGAGTGCTAACTTCCTCGGCAACCTCCACTAATCCGGAGGAGCGGAACACAGTGATGGAGGCACTACAACGTGCTTATGTCGTGGAGGAGCACCGCACCCTGGTGGGTGTGGTGATTGAAAAGGTTCAGTCCGCCAAGAGCGGGCTGGACGAGGCCGTCACTAGCCTGCTAACAAGCTTTGAGGCATGCGATGTAATATTCCTGACCGCCTTTCATATGAAAAAGATGCATGTGTATAGATAGTAGCCCCTGAGACTCTAGTCGTCTTTTGAAAAAGGGCGAACAGAGGATCGATAATATTCGTAGGAGATAATGTACTTTTATATGTTGCGACGCGGGCTTCACTGTTAGTGGCAACCGCCCTGGCCGCCGAAGTATCCGAGCTCAAGCGTAAGCTGGGGCTGGCCGATGAGTATCTCATCCGTATCAGTAAGAAATTTGATGAAGCCCAAGGTATGTTTTAGAATATTTGTTCATGCATGTATTAATATGTAGGTCTTGAGTCAAAGCTCATGCGCTGCTATGTGTATGATTGCAGGTAGTGCTGCTACGGTTGAGGCCCTTAGGGGTGAGCTTGCCCAGGCCAAGGAGCAGGCGCAGGTGAACAAAGCAGCCGCTGATAAAGCGGCAGGGGACCTGAAGTCCGAGCAGGTCATCCGCTGCCAATACGAGGAGCGGGTGACCGAAGTGGAGTAGGCGCTCAAAGATGCCGCCAACAAGTGTGAGTCCCTAGAGGAGAAGAATAAAGCCCAGGCGACAGACCTTGCCAAGGCCCTTAAAGAGGCCGAGGAAGCGCGGGCCGAATCCCGAGCAGCGCACGAAGAGATCAAGCAGGCCAGACAAATAGCGGTGGGTAAGCCTTTTCTTTTATAGAGTAAATTCGGCAATTAGCAGGATGTCTTGCTCAGTCGACTATGGATTGCTCTAGATGCCTTTGCGGATCTTCCAAAGAGTGACGCCGATGCTGCGCAGTTCTTCCGGGCCCAGGAGGGGCACACGACGGATAAGCTATTCTGGTCACAGTTTGCGGCGCAGGAGCGCCCAGCGTTGTTGAATGACCAGATGGTGCAGTGGTCCGAGCTACATAGGATGTCTGGATTGGCCATGAGGGAAGTCATAGTCTGGCTGTGGCCAGCCGAACCCGTCCCCAGCAGCTATTTTGGCCTGGTGCGGCAACCTATTGACGCGCTACCCCGTATTGATGCGGTCAAGCGGTCGTCATGTATAGAAGGTGCGTGGCTGGCCTTTGCCCGTGTCAAGATGCACTGGGCGAAAATGAAGGCTGCCATCGTGGCAGTTGAGGGTCCGCCTGGAGGCAAGGATCATCGCACGCCGGAGCGCTATTTTGAAGACATCCTGGAGGGTGCCGGCTTGATAGAGGGCCAATGTTCGAAGGACATCATATTCGAGTGAATGTATCTGAACTGCCCAGGCGTTGTATGAGCCAAAGCTTTGTAATATATTTATGTTGTTTATTTTAAAGTGTTTTTCCTCCTGTGCGGTTGTTTTTATCCCTAAGAGTTTGCCAGTCGTCGGCTTCAGCCCCCACGTAGACACTATGAGGGTGTTCGGGCTAGCACATAACCACACTAGACCCAATGTCTTGGTCCCTGAAGAAGGTGTTAGTGCGGCGAACCAGGCAATCGGACGGTGTGGCTTTACTACTCTCACTTAGCCATAGGAGTTTGACAATGGGACTATGAGATAGCCCTTGGTGCGTGTGCGGATATCCGAACTTGGATGCCTGAAGCACGTGACTGGAAAGAGCCAGCCCTTCATGTAATACGGAAGAAATCACTAGAGATTTAGCAGGTCGCCGGATTGCTGACCAGCTCTCGCCGCATCATGACAGTCAGTTTTCGGCTTTCTCTACTGAGGTGTTTGACCGGACGAACCAGAAACACAATCGTAGTATTTCTCCCTTTACTACCTTAGCCGAACAAGCGGAACATAAGGTGGTAATCACAGGATTCGGGCAACCCAACTATTGACCAAAGACATGATTCGTAGCCGATGCATATAGTGCCATATTCAGGACACCGAAGCATACTATAAAATTGTTCGAACTTATTTTGTTTGAAAAAATATATGTGGCCGGATAAAGCCCCTGGTGATTTGAATCGTGCCGAGGTATATACAACAACCTGACATAAAGATGGAATACACATTAGGAAATAAGCCAATACCGAATAGGGTTGGGCGAAACTGTTTCCATTATAGTCTGATTGATACATCGAAACGTATTTTTACAGATGATGCGATAAGCATCTAGGCTATTTTACATGTCGGGCACAAGGGAAAGCAATATACAGGTCCTGAAAAGGGGAAGATGATCTTGACGATCCTTTGGATACTCTGCCGCACGTCTGCGCTGCTTGTCGCCTTGGTGTGTGATCCTTTGAGAGGATAAACGATTGAGCATACCCAAGGGGCCTGGAAGAAGGGCTCTTGGTACCGTTAAAAAGTGATGTTGGTTGTAAAGAACCTGAAAATAGAAATAAGTAGAAGAAAAGGAAGAATATAAGGGTCCAGATAGGGTCGAACCATATTGTGGACTTTATTTTTAGTAGGCCTCCGTCCTCGCCCATGGTATCTTTAGTGCGCAGTTATGTACGCACGGTACTATGCCGCTATCAGGTTAGGGTTTTGACGGAGGCTGAATTGCTAGTCTAGCTCTGGATGAGCCGGACTTCCATTGTGCAGGGTAGACCGGACTCGTTTGACAGTGTCCGGGGGCTTTGACTACCGATGTAGTATTCGGCTTAATGAGGCCACCCTATACTTCGGCTGCGAGGGCCGCGTACGAAGGGAGCGCTCCATGTTTCCATTGACTGTTATAAAGCCACGTGGTCCAGGCATTTTGAGCTTTAGATAAGCGTAGTGCGGGACTGCATTGAAACGGGTGAAAGCGGTTCATCCGAGCAGTGCATGATAGCCACTTCAGGAATGGGACAATGTCGAAGATCAAGTCTTCGCTTCAGAAGTTATCTGGGGAGCCAAAGACGACTTCCAGCGTTATGGATCCTATGCACTAGGCCCCTACGCCGGGTATTACTCCTCTAAAGGTGGTTTTAGTGGGCTTGATTCTTGATGGATCAATATCCATTTTACGGATAGTGTCCTGATAAAGCAGGTTAAGACTGTTGCCACCGTCCATAGGGACTCGTGTGACGTGGAATCCGTCGATAATTGGATCGAGGACCAATGCGGTCGAACCTCCATGACGGATACTGGTCGGACGGTCTCTGCGATCAAAAGTGATCGGGCAGGCTGACCATGGGTTAAATTTTGGGGCGATTTGCTCTATGGCATAGACGTCCCTTAATGCGCGCTTGCGCTCCCGCTTGGGGATGTGAGTGACATATATCATATTCACCATTTTGACTTCGGGGGGGAATTTCTTCTGTCCCCCTGTGTTCGGTGGGCGAGGCTCTTCATTGTCGTCCTTGCTGGGTGGACCTTTCCCCTTATGTTTGGTGTTTAGCTTACCGGCATGCTTAAAGACCCAGCAATTTCTGTTGGTATGATTGGCAGGCTCGTCTGGGGTGCCATAAATCTGGCAGGGCCGGTCTAGTATTCGGTCCAGACTGGATGGACCATCCTTGTTTCCTTTGAACGGCTTCTTCCGCTGACCGGGTTTAGATCCACTGAACCCTGCGTTGACCGACGTGTCTTCGGTATCCTCGTTGTTGCTTCGACGCTTGTGCTTATTGCGTCGTGGCTTGCCGTTGCCATCTCTAGCCTCGGAGGTGCCAGGGTCGCTGGTGATGTTGCTTCTACGAGCGAGCCAGTTGTCTTTTCCCACGCAAAAGCAGGTCATGATTGTGGTGAGGGCTGCCATAGACTTTGGCTTTTCTTGGCTGAGGTGTCGGGCGAGCCACTCGTCACGGACGCTGTGTTTAAAGGCCGTGAGGGCTTCGGCGTCCGGACAATCGACAATTTGATTATTTTTAATTAATAACCTGGTCCAGAGTTTTCGTGCTGACTCTCTGGGTTGCTGGACAATGTGACTAAGGTCATCGTCATCTGGAGGCAGAACATAGGTGCCTTGGAAGTTGTCTCTAAAGGTATCTTCCAAATCTTCCCAACTACCAATAGAGTTTTCTGGTAGGCTGTTCAACCAGTGTCGTGCTGGTCCCTTGAGTTTTAGGGGGAGATACTTGATGGCATGGAGATCATCACCGCAGGGCATGTGGATATGGAGAAGGAAGTCTTCAATCCATACTGCGGGATCCGTCGTTCCATCGTATGATTCAATGTTCATGGGTTTAAACCCTTCTGCGAACTGGTGCTCCATTACCTCATCGGTGAAGCATAGGGGGTGTGTGGCGCCTCTGTATCGGGCGACGTCACGACGCAATTCGGATGAAGTCCGTATGCGGTTTTCGGGCCTGGTGAGGTTATGCCTGTCAAGCCAAGCTTGACGCTCGTCATCCCGTGTTGGGGCACGCCCCCTTGATACGTATATTGATCTTGTTTGGCATGCTCTATTATTCGGGTCTTAACGAAGGTCGTAGGTGTATCCTAGAGCCACTATCTCTCTGCCTTTACGGCGAGGTGGTGCGGGCTGGTGTTTGGCGGCCGGTCTGGTTCATCAGCATGGTCGTATCTTGACGATGTGGGCTGCTGCTGCTTTTTTAGACTTCTCGCAGTGGCGATTAGATGGCGCTTAAAGCGCTCCTACTCAAGTGGTTCCTCTGGCACAATGAAGTCTTCGTCGCCGAGGCTCACATCGTATTCGGAGAGCGGTAGATAATTACTATCTTCCGAGTCTCCGTTCCCGACCGGATCGTCGGGGTTGACTTGCCCCTCTCCCACATCGTCTTGTTCGGATGTGGGCTTGACGGGGGCTTCGGGCTCTTCGGCACCCTCCGGAGTGTTATCATCTCTGGTGCCGGTATTACTGTCTTTGCCACGACGTGATTTTGAGCGGCGTCGCTGGCGTCAACGTTTCAGTGGTGCCTCATCAGGTTTGTCCTCTACCGGATCTTTCCTGTTTGTGTCATCGTCCTCTTTGGGTGTGTCCACCATGTATACATCATATGTGGAGGTGGCCGTCCAACGTCCGGCAATCGGTGGGTCTTGGCCTTGTTCATCTCCAGCATCATCGTCCATGTCGTCGATGTCTTCGGAGGCGTAATCCAGCATGTCGGTTAAGTCTTCGACAGTGGCTATGATGTGGGTGGTGGGTGGGACGTAAAATTCCCTGCTCTTAGCCCCTAGTCTGGGCTGGGCGTAGTCCGGAAGTGATTCCTCTGTAATAGCGAGGGATCGCATTAAGTTCAGGGCCTCATTTAAGAGCGAGGTTTGGACGTGGAAGCGAGAGTCCACGGGGCTGGCCGAGGTGAAAGCCCTCTGGCCCTGCCTACTTGGCGCGGACTTCGAGAGTTCGGATCTGGAGTCCGGGGGCGAGTCCGGCCTTTCAATGATAGGGGGAACCAGGACTGATTCCGAGTTTGCCGTGGACACGATCGCCTCCGGATCCTCGATAATGCTGTTTGGAACGAAGAGTCTGGTGGGCTTCACACTCCCATCTTCGAACCTGATGGTTTGCTCCGGATCTAAGGCCAGAGCAATGGTCGGGGCCGCGAACCCTTCGAAGATTAAGTCTCCTCGGATATCAGCGACATAGCTTAGGTTCCCGAAACGGATCTGGTGACCAGGGGCGTAGCTGTCAATCTGTTCAAGGTGGCCAATCGAGTTGCCACGCGGTGCGAAGCCACGGAATACGAAAATTTGGCCGAGGAGGAAAGTCTCCCTCGAAACAACATCATTGTAGATGATCGATCGAGCCATCAAACCTTCTGTCGACGGCATAGTGGAACTCTCAATGAAAGCACCAATGTCGGTGCCAAAACTGGTCGATCTCGGGTAGGAGGTCCCGAACTGTGCGTCTAAGGATCGAAGGTAACAGGAGACAAGGGACACGATGTTTACCCAAGTTTGGGCCCTCTTAATGGAGGTAATACCCTACTTCCTGCTTGATTGACTTTGATGAGTATAGGGGTTACAATAGTTGATCTACCTCGAGATCGTAATGGCTAAGCCCTAGATGTCTAGCCTATATGATTATGATTGCCTCTACGGACTAAACCCTCTGGTTTATATAGACACCGGAGGGGCCTAGGGTTGTACAGAGTCGATTTACAGAGAAAGGAATCTTCATATCCGAACGCCAAGCTTGCCATCCACGCAAAGGAGAGTCTCATCCGGACACGGGGGAAGGCCTTCTATCTTGTATCTTCACGGTCCATCAGTCCGGCCCATGTCACATAGCTCGGACGCCCGGGGACCCCCTAATCCAGGACTCCCTTACCCGCCGAGCCCGCCGGATACGAGCGAGGCAACTTGCTGCTCCACCTCCCTCGCCTAGCTCGATGGAGCCAGTTGCCGCCCCAAGCCAGCGCGTGGTTCAACAACTCGCCGCTCCGGGCCAGCTCGATGAGGAGTTGTGAGTTGCTCCACCGGCACGGCGGGAGCACGGCGGGCACGGGTGTTGTCGATGTCGTCGGCGATGCCGCGTCTTAACACGCCTTCCGTGTCTGTGACTGTGCCTCTCGTGCCTGCGGACGGACCATGCAGGCACAGCCAGAAGTCGGGTGCATGGAGAGCAGCGAGTAGGTGGCCAGCGCCTTCGCATCCGCAATCATCAATGAGTAGAAGTAGAACATGGGAGGCCGCCGCTACTTGGGTCACGTGAAGGCCACTGCCGAGGCGACGCCGGCGTACACAGCCGTTGTCTTGCCCGGTTCTTCTCTTGTGATGACCTTCGTTGATCCCGCATGGGCTCCACGGAAGCGGAGGCGCCGCCTTCCCCTACCGCTGAAGCACCAGCCGGGTTCCGATGAGCTGTGGGGAAGCGAGTCGTCCTTTGCGCTGAAGCATATACCTTCGGGGCTTTCGGCAGTCCGTGATCGGGCTGCCAAACATGAGGAAGACAAAGCGATCCATGGACGGCCATTTAGATTAGGTATTAAGTATACCTCCAGAGCCGGACTAGCACCGCTTAGTTAGTGTAAATGTAATAAAATCCATTATGTTTATATGAAAATCCGGCATTTTTATATGAAATTCGTCATGTTTATATGAAATCCGGCCGTGTTTGCACGAATTTCATCTGATTTGTTTGAGTTGTTGTGAAAATGTATGCGGTTACGGTTAGATGGCATCCTCCCGCATCTTTGTCCACGGATTGGCATCCAGTCTGCGAACGGATGCGGAATGAAATTTACAGATCACCGTTGGAGATGTCCTTACACAGACACTCGAACCCAATCTCCAAATATCTTGAGAATTCTTATTAGGCTTACGGAAGGGGAGGGAATGTAGCAACTCTTTTTCATTATATTTTACAATGTCTAAAGAAGAAATATTCTGGTCCATTGAACAAACTACTAAAATTGAACAAAGCTATTTTTATCAGTATATGGGCTGATCCACCATCTGTGCGATGTGAACCGCGTAGATTGTGGCATGTATGAAAGAATACCATGGGAATAGGACTCCAAGTCTCCAATGTTTAGACGCTTCTAGGTAGTCTCACGGATAGAGAAGCAGTAGGAGAAAAGGACTGCAAGAGAGTTGATCAATCAATTAATTAGATTGCCCATCATCAACCATGTCTTATTTACGGAAAAAATCGATAGATTTTCTCAAGACCTTCGATGTGCCGGCGAAGAATCCGTCGGAGGACGCGCAGCGCCGATGGCGGGAGGCCGTCGGCACGCTCGTCAAGAACCGGCGACGTCGCTTCCGCATGGTCCCCGACCTCGACAAGCGATCCCAGGCCGAGACGCAGCGCCGCAACATCCAAGTTCGTCGATTTGTCCATCCGATGATACACCCTCGATCTCGTCCACGTTCTTCTTCGCCGAGCTAGCTAATTAGATCTACTGCCCTGCAACGCCAATGCATGCATCATGGCATATGGCTCTTGATCTAAAAACTGATTAATCGGATTAATTTGTTGCAATCAATTTCCGATCTGCATGGACGACAGTTACGTGGATCACACATGTTTTAGAGCGATCGAAATTTGTTAGCGATGGCTGCAATAGATGGAGAGATTGACTGTATTAGTAACCTCCGTGGTAGAATTAAGCTGGCTTAAATTCGCCTTGACCAGGATTAAATTTTCTCCTCTGATGTTTGGTTGCATCCCCATAGGAAAAGCTTCGTGTCGCTCTCTACGTGCAGAAGGCCGCTCTGCAGTTCATCGATGGTATGTTCGTCTGCATCACCGGCAACCTGCCATAAACGTCCCATTAGTTTGATTTATGTCCAAATATATTCCTCTGATCGATCGTAACAATGGCGATGTTTCTCCGGTGCCCCGTCGCAGCCGCCCGCAGGGTGGAGCACCCGCTGTCGGAGCTGGCGCGGCAGAGCGGCTTCTCTATCAGCGCCGAGGAGCTGGCCTCGTTGGTGCGCGGCCACGACACCAAGAGCCTGCGCCTCCACAAGGGCGTCGAGGGCCTGGCGCGCAAGGTGAACGTCTCCCTCGCCGACGGCGTCCGGTCCGACGACGTGGGCGTCCGCGGCGAGGTCTACGGCGCCAACCACTACCCCGAGAAGGCGGCCCGCACGTTCTGGATGTACCTGTGGGACGCCAGCCAGGACACGACGCTCATGCTGCTCGCGTTCTGCGCCGTCATCTCCGTCGTCATCGGCATCGCCACCGAGGGGTGGCCGGGCGGCATGTACGACGGCCTCGGCATCATGCTCACCATCTCCCTCGTCGTCACGATCACCGCCGCCAGCGACTACAAGCAGTCCCTGCAGTTCCGGGACCTCGACAGGGAGAAGAAGAAGATCGAGATCCAGGTCACGCGCGACGGCTTCCGGCAGAAGGTGTCCATCTACGACATCGTCGTCGGCGACATCGTGCATCTGTCCATCGGCGACCAGGTTCCGGCGGACGGGCTGTTCATTGATGGGTACTCGTTCATCGTCGACGAGTCGAGCCTGTCCGGCGAGAGCGAGCCGGTGCACGTGTCGGCCACGAACCGGTTCCTGCTGGGCGGTACCAAGGTGCAGGACGGGTCAGCGAGGATGCTGGTGACGGCGGTGGGGATGCGGACGGAGTGGGGGAATCTGATGGAGACGCTGAGCCAGGGCGGCGAGGACGAGACGCCTCTGCAGGTGAAGCTCAACGGCGTCGCCACCATCATCGGCAAGATTGGGCTCGCCTTCGCGGTGCTCACCTTCACCGTGCTCATGGTGAGGTTCCTGATCGGCAAGGCTGCTTCCCCAGGCGGCCTGGTGACATGGGGGATGGAGGACGCGCTGTCGGTGCTCAACTTCTTCGCCGTCGCAGTCACCATCATCGTGGTCGCGGTGCCGGAGGGCCTGCCTCTCGCCGTCACGCTCAGCCTGGCGTTCGCCATGAAGAAACTCATGCAGGAGCGCGCTCTCGTGCGGCACCTCTCGGCGTGCGAGACCATGGGGTCGGCCAGCTGCATCTGCACCGACAAGACGGGCACGCTCACCACGAACCACATGGTCGTCGAGAAAGTCTGGGCTGCCGGCGGGGCGACCACGGTGAGCACCGCCAAGGGCTTCGAGGAGTTCACCTCGTCGGCGCTGTCGGAGGGGTTCGCCAAGCTTCTTCTGGAGGGCGTCTTCCAGTGCTCCGGCTCCGAGGTCGTGCGCAGCAAGGACGGCAAGACCAGCGTCATGGGCACGCCCACCGAGTCGGCCATCCTCGAGTTCGGGCTCGGGGTGGAGAAGAACACCTGCATCGAGCACGCGGCCGCCGCGAAGCTCAAGGTGGAGCCGTTCAACTCGGTGAAGAAGACGATGGCCGTGGTGGTCGCGTCCCCGAGCGCCGGCGGCCGGCCACGCGCGTTCCTCAAGGGCGCGTCGGAGGTCGTGCTCCGCCGGTGCAGCAACGTGGTCGTCGACCGCCACGGCAGCATCGTGGCCCTCACGGAGAAGAACTACATGAAGCAGGTGGCCGGCGCCATCGACAAGTTCGCGTGCGAGGCGCTGCGCACGCTCTGCCTGGCGTACCAGGACGTCGGCGGCGAGAACGAGGTCCCCAACGACGGGTACACGCTCATCGCCGTGTTCGGCATCAAGGACCCGCTCCGGCCGGGCGTGAGGGAGGCCGTGAGGACCTGCCACGTCGCGGGGATCAACGTCCGCATGGTCACCGGCGACAACATCAGCACGGCCAAGGCCATCGCGAGGGAGTGCGGCATCCTCACTCCGGACGGCGTCGCCATCGAGGGGCCCGAATTCCGGCAGATGAGCCCCGACCAGATGAGGGCGATCATACCGAAAATCCAGGCACGTGTCTTCTATCACCATCCTCCATGCTCTGCTTCTCCGAAGAAGTTGATGCCGATGGTGACACACTGTTTGGTGTTCTTGCGTGCAGGTGATGGCGCGGTCGCTGCCGCTGGACAAGCACACGCTGGTGACCAACCTGAGGGGCATGTTCAACGAGGTGGTGGCCGTCACCGGCGACGGCACCAACGACGCGCCGGCGCTGCACGAGGCTGACATTGGCCTCGCCATGGGCATCGCCGGAACAGAGGTTTGTAACGTCGTACTGCCCTGCTATCTTCAGTTCTTCGTCCTGGCATGAGCTTACACTCCTTGCTTGCGATTGCGAATTGTCAGGTTGCCAAGGAGAACGCCGACGTGATCATCATGGACGACAACTTCTCGACCATCATCAACGTCGCCAAATGGGGACGCTCCGTGTACATCAACATCCAGAAGTTCGTGCAGTTCCAGCTCACCGTCAACGTGGTGGCACTCATGGTCAACTTCGTGTCCGCATCTTTCACAGGTACGCACAACCTGAAACTCCATTGATTCTTCATACATGTCATCTCCTGGTATTCTCTTACGTAGGTACATTGAAAATTTGAAATGTGTTTCAGGGAGCGCGCCGCTGACGATCGTGCAGCTGCTGTGGGTGAACCTGATCATGGACACACTCGGCGCTCTGGCGCTGGCGACGGAGCCGCCGAGCGACGACATGATGCGGAGGCCGCCGGTGGGCCGGGGCGACAACTTCATCACCAAGGTCATGTGGAGGAACATCGCCGGCCAGAGCATCTTCCAGCTCGTCGTGCTCGGCGTGCTCCTCGCCAGAGGGGACAGCCTCCTGCACATGAACGGCGACAAGGAACTGCTCAACACCTTCGTCTTCAACACCTTTGTCTTCTGCCAGGTACCACACTCTCCTACACACAAGATCGAAACACAAATTAATCTCCGAACTTCCATTGACACTTTCACCTTGTGACGATCCAGGTCTTCAACGAGGTGAACAGCCGGGAGATGGAGAAGATCAACGTCTTCAGCGGCATGTTCAGCAGCTGGGTCTTCTCGGCGGTGGTCGGCGCCACCGTCGGGTTCCAGGTGATCCTCGTGGAGCTGCTGGGGACGTTCGCCGGCACGGTGCACCTCAACGGGAGGCTGTGGCTCATGAGCGTGCTCGTCGGGTCGGTCGGCCTGGTCATCGGCGCCGTCCTCAAGTGCATCCCCGTCGGCTCCGGCGACGCCTCGTCGGATCGCCACGACGGATACCAGCCCATCCCCACCGGCCCCAGCGCCGTGTGATTTTGAAGACTTTTTGCTGTTGTTTTTCTCTAGGAAGAGGAAAATATGTTAATCCTTTGATGAAAACGATCTTTGCATGCAGCTTCAGTTCAGTGTAGGACGTGCCGGAGCATACTTGCGGCAATGACCATTCCGAGAGACTTGAGTTTCTTTTTTGTCATTGTTTATTTGTTGTGCTTTCTAGCCAAAGATGGTTATGAATTTCGTATTAGGATTAGTTATGATGAATTCAGTTTCTTATCATGTATACACAAACTTCTCTCTAATAGAGAGATGAGTTTTAGCCACGCCAAGGTGGATTGTTGCTAAAAGTCCAAAACTCGTTACCATTGAACTGACTGCATGCCCTCGGCGGAGGACGATCAACGGTTCCTACACCAAGGCCATGGCTTCTCCACCAAGCACGCGTACGGCGCCCTCATGGCTCGGCCAAAGAACGATCTCATTGCCCCTCTCATTTGGAGTGCCAAGGCTCCTTGCAAGCTAAAAATCTTCGTCTGGCTACTCTTTAAGGACCGCCTCAATACCAGGGTCAACCTTGCCCATAAGCATATAATATCCTCGGATATATGCCCCCGGTGTGCTAGGTTATCTGAAGACTCCATGCACCTCTTCCTTACATGCCCACTTGCCAACAGGATTTGGCAACGCATTGGGATTCTGCCACAAAACAATGACATCACTGAGCTTTGGGACGCCATCTGCCTCCTCACCTCCCTACCAAGGCATGGTCCTTGGTCCTCATGGCAATACTGTGGAAGATTTGGGCGGCACGCAATGACATGTTGTTTAGGAGTGTTGATCAATGTTCTGTACTAACCCTTAGAAACATTATTTCTGATTTAGACATTTGGTCTCACCGTCTCGTGGAAACACGAGACAAGGAGGACGTCTTCTCGTGCCACTCCTACATCTCTGCACGTTGCACCATGCCTATGTAATTCTGCACTTGCTGCCCCGGCAGCC
>NC_041384.1:709449788-709458102 GCF_002162155.2 Triticum dicoccoides
GTGATTCTAAAAAAAAACTTGTTACCACTAAGAGCATCTATAGATTGATTTGACAAATCCGACTTATCAAACGTTCGCCGACGTGCCGGCAGACAGTGATCTGTCACGCCTCAAATAATCGATTCCACAATCGGATGCCTCGAATTAGAAGCCTCAAATCCATACTATTACATGCAACATAGCGATCTTTAAGCAGAGCTCGTCCGGCTCCGCCTTGACCATGTTCGGCAGCTGGCTGCACTTTGGTCCAGTCGCCAGCGAGGTAGAGTAGGGCATGGGACACGGACCAACTCGGGAGACTCAAGGCATCACCGTCTCCCATGCCCTACTCTTCCTCGTCGGACCCGAAACCCTCACGGTACCGCTGGACGTCCAATCGATGATGGATCCGTCCTAGAAGGAGCCGGCGACACCCACCACGACACGGTTGTGGCGCCCGAACTGGTGCACCATACAGGGCGCCGGACAATGCGACTCCGCCTCTCCAACGTTCAACACCGCCAGGGTTGTCGCCATCTCTCGCGCCCGCTGCCTCGTAAGGCAAGCACGCTGCGCCATGTTTGCGTCGACGACGCCCATGCGTTCACCTCCTGCCCGGCGCGCCAACAGATGGGTTGCGCATCCGCCACAGAGTTCGGACATTAGACGGACAACACCGCCTTTGGTGAGGCAGCAGCGACACACCTCGCGGCATATCCATTCGCCATTTCGGCAGACACAATGCATTCCTGACGGCAGGACTCCATGTACTGTCATCGGGCGACCTACTGACGGGAGCAGTGGAGCGCAAGCCAGAAGGTCATCTCCTCCTCTGGGTCACATGGGAAGAGCTCGGGGTCCACGGATCTAGAGGTGTAGCACTCAGATCCGTTGCCCACCATGTTGGAGAAAGCCAGACATCATCGGACGGGGGCTTGGTGGTGGAGGGGAGTGGCGTGAAATGGCTAGTGTTTGGTCCAGGGAGCGGATGGGGAGGAATATATGTGGGATCGAGTGGGCCACCATGGGTCGGGTCTGACGTGGAGGACGTGCCCAGTCAAGTCCGGGCCTCCCCACATCAACGACATATTTAGGTTGGATATGAGGGGTGTCGATCAAGTCTGGCGTTTGAGGAGGGCTTGAGGCGCTTGACTAGGTCGGTCTTGTTATCGGTCATTGATCGGGCCGTCTGCCCGGGCATATGATGCGGGTTTGAGGGGCCCGGCTTTAGATGGTCTAATCTTTCAACGAGTGCACTTGCACATTTTGAGCCTCGGTGATGGACTAGTCTTCAACTCGCATGCTTTTTTAACACAATATAGACGCAAGCGCTTATATACACGCACATACACTCATCCCTACGAATGTACACATGCACACCTTACCCTCTATGAGCATCTCCAAAAGACTGAGCCGACATATCATCTTGAAATTTAAGAAGTCACCGTAGGCACCTCGTCATCGATGGGAACGTCTTCTCCCACTGAATGCACATCGCCGAAAATCCTGAAATAAATCCAGGAATAAATGCGAGCACCAGGACTTGAACCCTGGTGGGCTGGGGATACCACAGTCCCTCTAATCATCCAACCACAGGTTGGTTCGCCTTCATCCCGTGTGCTGATGGGTTCTTTTCTATGATTTTTGTTTTGCTTTTTCATCAGTTTGTTATGGCTTCCTACTTGCCTTTGGTATACTTTGGTTTTTCTTTGTTTCTTTTCTTGTTTTTCATTGTTTACATTTTTTTCTTGGGTTTTATTAGGTTTCCCTTTTACTTTTTTCGGTTCTATTTGTTTCATTTTCTTTTTATGGTTTTCTTTGTTTCTTTGTCAGTTTTCATCAGTTACTTTTTTGTTCAACACATGTCTATTTTTTTCAGTACATGATGAACATTTTTAGTGTACAGACATTTTATTGATAGATGTTGAACATTTTTTCAATACATGATGCATTTTTGTTAAATACATGTTTTGAACATCTTTTTAATACATGGTCAACATTTTTGTACATACATGGTCAACATGTTTTCATGGCAATAAACATTTTTTACTCAGAATGTACATTTTCTATACATGCGGAACATATTTATATACATGTATAACTTTTTTAAGTAGATTTTTTAATTATATGTGTTTTGATGTCTGCGTTTCTTCATTGTACGTTGTACATTTTTCATATTCATCAGAAACATTTTGTTATACACGTTTAACATTTTTTAATAAATGATCTACATTTTCCATACACATTGTATATTTTTTAATACATTTTTCGTATACATGAAAAAAAATCTATACACATTTCACATTTTTTAAATGCTTTATTAAGGTTTTTCAAATTCCTGATCAATACTTTTATAGTACATGATCATCCTTTTTCATACAATTATATATTTTGTATACATTTTTCGTATACATGTGAAATAATTTTCCATAAACATTTTAAAAATTCAAAAGATTGGTAAATTTTTTCAAATTTTTAATGTAAAGAGTTTTTATAATACATATATACTGTAAATATTTGTAAGTATATACAAAAGTAAAAAAGTTAAGTAAAAAATATGAAATGTACAAAAAAAACGAGGCTGTGACCTGTGTCCTCCCACACTATAGGTCGGCCCAGTCTTGCGCTCTCCCAGGCAAGGCTGCCCTATATCTCGGAATAAACAACACATAGGGTCTTCTAAAAAAACAAGACTTAGGGGCGCCCAAATAGGAGCTCCCGTTCTATTTTAATTTTTAGAGTGGCAGGAGCTTCTGTTCTAGGGACTTTCGATTCCGCGCTCCGCGCGATGACAAGCGACAAAACGCGGACACCCTTGTCCCCCAGGCGCAAACTTCGGCCAGCTCAGGTGCAGGACGGTGCTCCCCTATTTTCGTTTTTCATTTTTTTACTTTTTCTAAATAAATTCATGGACTTCAAAACATATTTTGAATTTCCAAAACAATCTTCATGAATTCAAATAAATGCTTACGAATTCAAAAAATATCCATAAATTCAAAAAATATTCAAAATCACAATAAGTAAACCTTTTTTTTGAATTTGATGAATATTTTATTTGTTATGATAAACTAATTTTGTTTTTTTTTACCATTTTTTGAATATTGATGAATGAATTTTGTATTTGATAAACAGTTGTTTTAGGTTCATAAACAAAACTTGAATTCAAGATCTATTTCTGAATTTAATGAACATTTTTCGAAAATGTATGAACATATTTCCAATTCAATGAACATTTTTGAATATGATTAATATTTTTTAAAATTCGTGAAAGATTTTTAAATTTGGTGAGAAAAATAATTCAGTGAACAAACTGTGAATTTGATGGATGTTCTTTCAAAATGATTAACATTGTTTGACTTTGAAGAACGCTTTTTAATTTTGATGAACAAAACAATTGCTCAATTTTAAGAAAATATTCACAGATTGTATATACTATTCGTCAAAATAAAAAACTAGGAATTGGAAAAGGAAAGAAAAATAAAAAAGAACATGTAAAAATTAATCCAAAAATTAAAAAAATGGAAAAAAAAGTAAAAAAAAATGGAAGAAGAACCGGCGCTACACAGAGAATAGCACCCCGCCCCCCTTCTGGTCGTCTTTTTTTAAGGTAATTCTGGTCGGAGAAAGAGAGAAGAGAGGAAAGAAAAGGAAATGAGCTAGCGGACGAAGCAAAAGTTAAGGATTCGGGCAATGGTATATATGGCACGGTCCGTTGAGGCTGAAAATCCGAAACAAAAAATAAAATAAAAATAGCCTTGAAAAATGTGATTAAATTAAACTAAACATGAGGATTCCAATAAAATAGCACTAAGGCTCAACGGCCAGCTTAGGATGTTTAGGGAATTTATTTCCCCCTCGCGTATGCTAAAATTAATTTGAGCGGCACCAAATAATAAACATTATTATTATTTCAGAATGTCGCAACATGCTTTGCTATTTTTTGAATCACTAAAAAAATGCTCCCTCCATTTCACAATATAAGGTGCATCAGTTTTCATATAAGTCAAACTTATGTACATTTGACCAAGGTTATAAAAAAATATTAACATCTACAATTCAAAATAAATAAAATATAAAAATACTTTTTGTAATGGATCTAGTGGTATAAATTTTGCACTATAGATATTGATACTTTTATTTCTAACACATGTTTGACTTTTGAAACAACAACTGATACACCTTATATTTTGAAACATAGGTGGTATATGTTACAACTCTCAATTGTCATTCTACTATATTTCTTGCAAATTTGGTTTTATCATTCCTTTGTTACAATCAAAGTCAGGCGTCTGCAGCGACATTGCTCTACGTGGATGTGCTTTTGGATGCTCGCATTTTCAATATGTTGCACATATCGGATTTCTCTCAATTATAATTGTTGTTAGCAAGGTTCAACTAAATTTGGCAACGTATATTGCATAAGACTACTGCCCCTCGGCTATTGTAATTTATGCACCTGTCAAATTGGATGGCGCGGCAAGGCAACGACAAGCTGGAGTGGCGTCGGATCTGGCAGAAACGGACGAAGAAGAGGGGAAGAAGACGAATGGGAAGGAGGAAGAAGAGAGTCACATGCCTTCCCTCACCTCATCCACCCCCATGCCAACCGGCGTTTGACACGCGAACGGGCAGCACGTGAAATCCCAACACTACCCTCTGCGGGTTCTAAAAATCACAGGCGGAGCCACCGCAGGATCCACCGCGAGAGGCATACACCACGGCCGGCCTCAATCCATGAAGCTGACAAAGAGGCCCCACCAGCCATCGAGCCCACGCGACAACGAGATGCAATCTAATGTAGAGTGTGAGAAAAGTAAGGCAGTGTAGAGGGACTCGAGGATGATTTTTATCCTACGGCCAGGAACAGCCCAAGGCCAAATTGAACGCCCAGGATTCTATCGGAGAAACGATCGGACGGTCGAAATTCCCTAAGCTCTGGGAGAGCCCAGGTTCAGACAGCAGTCTAACTATGGGATGCCACGAGCAGACCAAGGCGTCCAGCCATAATTTTTCAGTCTACAGCCGATCTATGTCTATGGTGGCCGAAAAGCTCTGCAGACGCGGAAATTTTCCTTCCTAACGTGTCTCATTCCCATCATGTATGAACGCCTCTGTCTATCATTATCTCCGTCTCTTACTTTTGAGTCTCCCGTCTCTGATCCATTCCTATTAGCAGGGGTTGCTAGCTAGAACGATAGTTGGCACTATACCATCTGTAATGTCATAGAGTACGCTCACATAGCCATATGTTACCTGTTAAGACGAGGTGTATGGATTGTGTATGTAAAATGCCGGTCATTATGTAGCATACATATTCACACGAAATGTCTATCTACACAAAGAATGTATTTGCACACACAGTTGCATGGACATCGCTATTTATACAAACAGCCCTAGCTACCAGCTTAAATACTGGAAATTCCATTTGGCGACCGTTCAAATGTTCAAATCTGGATCTTGGTACTGAGAACTGTATTGACGGGATGGCTGGGGCGACTCCCCGGGTGACTCCTAGAGCGAATCCCCGGGGGACCGCGGAGGCCGCTGCCGCGCCGTGTCCCTCCGCGGCGGCTGCGCGGGCAGGCATCGGGGGCCGTTTTTGGGCTCTGTTGGAGGCGGACGACGAGGATGACGCCGGAGACAACAAAGGCTCAGAAGGTTCGCCGCACTCGCCTACACCTTCGGATTTGATAGGCGATCTTTTTCATGCAGGATATGATGAAGATGATGTGGCCAAGACCGTAGACACGGTAGTGCTGGTGGAGGATCCGGCGCGGGTGGGGCTTCATCCGGACGAGAGGAAGGAGCTGGTGCGACGTGTAGTTCATCGGAGGAATGCGGCATCGGCGGTCAGGTCATGGAAGGGACCGATTCCGAAGGTGTGTCTTCCTAAACCTGTTCTTTCCGATTTCATCACTGACAATTCATGGAAGATAGTAAGGAGAAAGAAGGCTCGGCGGTCGTCGGCGGCCACGGTGCCGGCGCCGGCGATCGACCGCAGCGCTGAGATCCGCGATCACAGGGTCGCTCGTTTGAATGCCTTGCTGGGCCGTGAGTTGGGTCGTCTGGTGGGTGGGCCGGTTCTGAGTGAACCGGCCAAGTTAGATGTTGGGCTTCTGGACGCAGGGTATGAGGCCCGGTCTGATCCACAGCTGACGACTACACCCCCATGCACACGTACGGTTCGAGCTAGGGTTCGGAACGGAGGCGGACGACCGCGCTTTGCTGATCGCGGCGGAGGACGGGCTGCTCGAATACCTCCTCTCCTTGCGATGGCGGGACGTGGGGTTCCACCGGGCGCAGCCACTGGGGTTTCTCCGGGCGGTGCGGGCCGCGGAGGGCCTTCGCAGGCGCCGGCTGCTGGTCGCAGCGGAGGCGGCGCCCCTGCGGGCACGGGTGGCGGCGGCGCCGGCGTGCCGCTTGCTGCCGGCCGTGGTGGCGCCCCTCCACCCCTGCGAGCGGATCCTGCTGCGGGGTGTCCTGGTTCGGTTGCCGGCGGCCAACGAGCACATGTGGGCGGGGCCAAGATCAATCCAGCGGGCCGCGGTGTGGCTGCTCCGGCTGGGTTCCGCCCGACCGCGCCGTTGATCACAGCGGCGGGGCGTGGTGGCCCTAGGCCGACGGTGCCGACGACTGGAGCTACAGCGGGACGAGGTGCACTGGCAAGGCCGCCGCCCCTGGGTGCCCATGGCCTGCCCCCTGTGGCGCAGGTGGGAGCTAGACCGCCGCACTTTGTGGCTAGGCAAGTCAGCGATGCGGCGACGCCGGTGCTGCAGCAGGCTCAGCCACCTCCAGTTCCGGCTAAGGCGGATGTTCGAGCGGTACTTCGAGGGCAGTGGGGTGACGACGGGTACAATACATATGGTGATGGACAGCACCGGGGATCCTCGTCTACGGGTGGCGGACGGGGATATGCCTGGCAGAGTGATGGTTCGGCTGAGAGGCCTTTCTTGGGGTCGCCTGGTGGTTTTGTCGAAGGGACGACTGGGCCAGCTAATCGTAACCGAGGCGGTTTCCGCGGATATCGTGGCCGAGGAGGCCGAGGGGGTCGGTACCGTCCAAGACATCATCATACTACGGTTGAGACGGTAGTCGATGCTATTGCTGAGGAGACAGATTTGGCTTGCCAGGCGATGGACGTAGTGACGGAACCGGCCGCTGTAGAGGTTCCGGCCGAGGCCGAGACTCAGGCTATGTCGGCGGACGGCTCTGACAGTACTGAGGTGGACAGGGCTGCTAAGTTTGCTAAGAAAAAGGAAAGAATGCTTTGTTATAGGTGTGGCGATAAGGGCCATTTTATTGCTGAGTGTGTGGCTGTTATTTGTGATTCTTGTGGTAAGCCTGCACACGAGGCTGGAGTGTGTCCGCTGGTGCGGGCGCAGAGACCGAGCCTCATGACATATGGTGTCTTTTGTTCTGAACTCACGTTTTTTGAGTCACCGACTGAGAGGGAGGTTCCTCAGGAGGAGCACAGTTCGACAACTGGGATAGTGAAAGTGACTAGAGGGCAAGTGTCTGAGGCTCAGATTATTCAGCGTCTCCGGGAGCTGGCACCAGGTGACTTCCATTGGGAGCTTGTCAGGCTGGAGACCAACATTTTCAGGGTTCAGTTCCCAACTGTGGAGGACTTACAGAGGTTGCTGAGCTTTGGGATGTGTAAGATCCTAGGTACAGAGGACATACTTGAGTTCCAGGAGTGGAAGCTGGTTGAGCCCCAGGGTACACCCCTTATCCAGGTCTGGTTGCGCTTTTCGAGGGCTCCGTCTGAGTTACTGCGGGACGCCAGGGAGGTTGCTAGTCTCGGTCTTATGGTGGGTAAGACCGAGCGAGTCGATATGGACTTTACTCGAGCTCATGGGATTGCTCGCCTGTTGGTCAGTATTCTGGACATCGACTATGTGCCCGACATGGTTAAGTGGGTTTTTCGAGGGCAGGTATACACTCTTGAGATTCAGTTTGAGGATGATAGCCTCTTTGCCGAGGTTCCAGCTGCCACTGGTGATGACATGAGTGAAGGTGACGATGATACAGCTGGTAAGGAAAAATGGCCGATGATTCTGTGAGTGAGATGGCCAAGAGGCCGGAGCCGACGAGTAAGGCAGCAGGAGGAGGAACGGCGCCTGGAGCGTCTGTGTCGTCGACCACTTTGCGATTTGGTTCCTTTGGTCCTGCGTCCGCTCCTCCGAGACTGTGGAGTGAGCGGGTGGAGTCTATTGAGGACTTTGAGTTTTCTTTACCGGCTTTGGATTTTGAGGATGCGGGTGTGGAGGTGTCGGGTGGGGGAGCGAGGTTGGATATTGTGGACTCGACTACTTCCGCTTGTGGTGACGTGGCT
>NC_041384.1:709458215-709469444 GCF_002162155.2 Triticum dicoccoides
TCTGGGGGTCCGGATCAGGGTTCTTTGGAGGCCCCCCCTCAGTCTCCGGTTGGGGGGCCGGGGCTGATGGCCCCCTCTCCTCTCACGCCTTTGGTTGGGCGACCATTTGCAGGCGGATGCGCAGGTTCGGCGGGAGGGCGTGGGGCAGGTGGCCTCAACGCTCCCGTTTGCCTCGGTGCCCGAGGGGGGCGCCCCGGTCGGGACTGCGGCGTGCACTCCGGACAGGCGGTCCGGGGTGGACGGGGGAGGGGGCAGCTGGCCTTCGCCTCCCCAGGGTTGGACTCGGCGCTCTCACCTGGTAATGGCGACCGGGTGGATGTTCGGGGAGTGACAGGCGGTCGCTCTCCGGATAAATTTTCGCGGGAGGAGGTCATTATGTTTGGCGGGATCCCGGACCAGGCAGCTGAGGGTCGACGTATGAGTTGTCGGCTTCAGAGCCATCCGGAGGTGGACGACATGCAGCAGCGCTGTGCCGTGAGGGCGGCCAAGCTTCGTGAAGTCCAAGTCACTACTGGTATGTCCGTTAATTCTTCCAATACTATTATGCATTTCTCGCATGATCAAATTATGGATAAGGAACAACAATTAGGAATTTCACTTGGTAGAGATGAGGGTGAAGTTACTAATTCTGTTAACGATTTGCTAGATCTAGAAGCCGAGCGGGCTTTAGAAGTAATTCGTAACTTAGCTGCGGTCAAACCTATGAATGACTCTGAGATTGATGCCTTGGGAGTTCGAGTACTTGATAATTTTTGTGATGATCTAGCACCGCCCCTCCAGGAGCCGGAGGAGGAGGATGAGAATATCGGGATGGAAGTAGATGATCCATCGGTTACGGGCACTTTGGACCGGGAGGGCACGACCAGCCCTAAGCGCAAGTGGAAGCGCAAAACTTACCCGATGTCCGCAGTCCGTAGGAGTGCTAGGATTCGCATGGCTAAAAAATTTCATGATGACATATGAGAGGGATCTTTTGGAATAGCAGAGGTCTTAAGGACTTGGCTAAAAGGAGGTTCCTTGCGGAGGCATCAATTGAGCATAGTTTGGACTTTATTGCCCTGTCGGAAACGGGTAGAGCAAATTTCTCACCTCAATTTCTCAATACCTTGTCGGGGGGGATTGAGTTTGACTGGCACTGTCTGCCGCCGAGAGGAAGGTCAGGGGGTATCTTACTTGGTGTTAGATGTGACTCTCTCGAAGTTCGAAGTGTGGTCATGGGGGATTTTGCTGTTAAGTTCAGGGTGCGGTCCAAACAGGATGGTTTTGACTGGGCTTTGGTGGCGGTATACGGGGCAGGGCAGGCCAAGTTAAAACCAGATTTCCTGGCAGACCTTGTTAGAGTCTGTGGGTCTGAGCAACTACCAATTCTGGTTGGGGGTGATTTCAACATAATTAGAAGACGCGATGAAAAGAATAATGACAATTTCGATGGGAGATGGTCATTTATGTTTAATACCATTATTGAAAGCTTAGATTTGAGAGAAATTGAGCTTTCAGGTAGGAAGTTCACATGGGCTAATGCGATGCCAAATCCAACGTACGAGAAGTTGGATCGGGTTCTAGCTAGTGTTGCTTGGGAACAGAAGTTTCCCGTGGTAACGGTTCAGGCTCTCTCTCGCGGGATCTCTGATCACACGCCTTTGTTGCTCGATTCTGGTGGGGCTACCTACTCGGGTAACAAAAATGTTTTCTCTTTCGAGATGGCGTGGTTTGAAAGAGAAGGATTTTTGGATCTTGTTGCCAGAGAATGGGCTAAAGATGCAGGAGGTAGAAGTGCCATTGAGCGGTGGCAGAACAAGATCAGGCATCTCCGAAGCTTCCTTCGTGGGTGGGCTAAACATCTAGGTGGAGTGTATAAGGTCGAGAAGGAACGGCTCCTTTCACTTATACAAACCTTAGATGTAAAAGCTGAAACTACGGTTCTGTTACCCACTGAGCTTCATATTAAGCATGAGGCTGAGATGAGGCTGAGATGAGGCTGAAGGATTTGCTCCGTGAGGAAGAATTAAAGTGGGCATTGCGGGCAAAGGTGAGAAAAGTTGTCCAGGGGGATGCGAACACTCAGTTCTTCCACATGATTGCCAATGGCAAGCACAGGAAGAAGAGGATCTTCCAGCTGGAGCAAGATGAGGGTACAATAGTCGGCCAGGACAACCTGAAAACATACATTACTGAATATTACAAAAGGTTGTTTGGACCACCAGAGGAGAGCTGTGTATCCCTGGATGAGTCTAGGGTTAGCGATATCCCTCAACTTTCTTCTGTGGAGAATGAGGTGTTAACTGCCCCTTTCTCGGAAAAGGAAGTTTTCGAGGCTATTGCCAAGATGAAATGCAATAAGGCTCCGGGGCCGGATGGTTTCCCGGCTGAGTTTTACAAGAAGTGTTGGCATATTATCAAAGGGGACCTGATGCCGATGTTCCATGATTTGTTCTCGGGACACTTGCAGCTGTTCCAACTTAACTTTGGAACGATAACGTTGTTGCCTAAGAAAACAGATGCCGTGAGAATTGAACAATTTCGGCCTATCTGCCTACTCAACGTCAGTTTTAAAATATTTACCAAGGTTGGCACGATCAGGCTTACTCAGATAGCACACGCTGTAGTTCAACCTTCTCAAACGGCTTTCATGCCGGATAGGAACATCCTCGAGGGGGTTGTGGTCCTACATGAAACGCTTCATGAAATTCATACGAAAAAACTAGATGGGGTTATTTTCAAAGTGGATTTCGAGAAGGCCTATGATAAAGTCAAATGGCCGTTCCTCCAGCAAGCTCTTCGAATGAAGGGATTTGATGAGCGCTGGAGACATCAAGTGGAAATGTACACGCAAAAAGGCAGTGTTGGCATTAAAGTTAATGATGACATAGGCCACTATTTCCGAACGCACAAGGGTCTGAGACAGGGCGATCCTATGTCGCCTATTCTGTTCAATATTGTGGTTGATATGTTAGCGATCCTGATTGGGAGGGCCAAAGAGGCCGGTCAGGTGGAGGGAGTGGTGCCTCATCTGGTTGATGGTGGTTTGTCCATCCTGCAATACGCTGATGATACAATCATTTTTATGGAACATGATTTGGCCAAAGCAAGGAACATGAAGCTAGTTTTATGCCTTTTTGAACAATTGTCTGGGCTGAAGATTAATTTCCATAAAAGTGAGTTGTTCTGTTTTGGTAGAGCCAAAGACGAACAGGAAGCTTATACACAATTGTTCGGGTGTGAGAGTGGGTCTCTTCCTTTCACTTATCTTGGTATTCCAATACACCATCGTAAGTTAACGAATGCTGAGTGGAAGTGCATCGAGGATAGATTTGAGAAAAAACTAAGCTGTTGGAAAGGAAAACTCATGTCTTATGGAGGCCGGTTGATTCTGATTAACTCGGTGCTCACGAGTTTACCTATGTTTCTGCTATCTTTCTTCGAAGTACCAGTTGGGGTGAGGAAAAGACTAGATTTTTATCGTTCTCGCTTCTTCTGGCAGAGTGATGAGTCTAAGAGGAAGTACAGATTGGCAAAATGGGATATTATTTGCAGACCAAAGGACCAAGGAGGACTTGGTATTGAAAATCTTGAAGTCAAAAATAAATGCCTCCTGAGTAAGTGGCTGTTTAAGTTGTCTTCTGAGACAGAGGCAACTTGGGCGCAGATTTTACGTAGTAAATATCTGTACTCAAAGACTTTATCCCAAGCCACTATGAGACCTACAGATTCGCCGTTCTGGAAAGGGCTCATGAGGGTTAAAGCCGCTTTCTTCAACAGAACGAAATGTTTTGTTGGTAATGGAGATGACACGCGATTCTGGGAGGATACGTGGCTGGGTGACACGCCTTTGGCTTCACAATATCCAACACTATATCGTATTGTTCAGCGTAGGGATGCTCTTGTTGCCACAGTAATGCAGTCTATTCCCCTCAACATACAGTTTAGGAGAGTGCTTGTTGGACCTAGATGGGAAGCATGGCTTCACTTGGTCCGTAGGCTGATGGAGGTGCAGCTAAATCCTCAGCCCGACCAGTTGTATTGGAAACTAACTAAAACTGGGGTGTTCACGGTCAAGTCGATGTATATTGATATTATTAATTCATCGGTGATACCTACGTCCAAGGAAGTCTGGAACGTTAAGGTTCCTTTGAAGATTAAAGTGTTTATGTGATTTGTGCATAAACAAGTTATTCTTACAAAGGACAATTTAGTTAAGCGCAACTGGACAGGATCTACTAGGTGTAGTTTCTGTGATCGGGATGAGACTATCAAGCATTTATTTTTGGATTGCCCGTTGGCACAAGGGTTGTGGCGCACCGTGCAAATTGCCTTTAATATTACTCCACCAAGATCGGTAAACACGTTATTTGGGGCGTGGCTGCTTGGGATGGAGCCCGAAATAGCCAGACACATTCGTGTAGGAGTATGTGCGTTATTATGGGCAATTTGGAATTGCAGGAACGATTTGGTTTTTAACAGGACAACAAATACTCATTTTTTGCAGGTGTTGTTCCGGGCTACGGCGTTGATCCGTACTTAGTCCTTACTCACTCCGACGGAGGCCAGGGAGCGTTTGGTTACTGGATCTGTCCGGTGGGAGACGGTAGCGCGGGATATCTTCAACCGGTTTGGATGGCGATCATGTAATAGGATAGGCATCTAGTTTACCTACCTGATATTATGCCAAGCCGGTTTGTGGCTTATCTCATTTCTGCCTTACAGTCGATGCTCTATGTGAGCTATAGGCTGCCTTTTTTTTCCTTTGTTTGTAAGACTCCTGTTCAGAACCCCTTTTATTTGGTTAATAAGAGAGGCCGTATGCATCGATCTGATGCAGAGGCCGGGGAATACCCCCTTTTCTAAAAAAAACCAGCTTCAATACTAAGATCATGTGTTTTCTTTGGTAAAAGATTCTTTTCGAGTCTCATAATATTGGCAGTTCAATTATGATCTTCTACAATGTTGCATCTAAGTCCCCCTTCTCGCGTTTTATTGACAAAACTGATTGCTAATTTCAATTCAACGGCTGAAAATCATGATTAACTCACCACGGAAGGCAAATAACTCTATCGGGCCACGATGTGCACACTGGTTAATTAAACCGTCAAACAATTTTGCGCACTCATAAATAGATTCCAAAACAACGAAAGGCATGCCCTCTCGGTACCACACTGCTCAACACCGCAGTGAGCACCTTCAAAGGACGCTAGTGGGCAATGCCCTCTCGGTACCACACTGCTCAACACCTTTGTCTTCTGGCAGGTACCACGTCCTAAACACAAGCTTGAAACACAAGGTCTTCGATGAGGTGAACAGCCAGGAGATGGAGAAGATAAACGTCTTCAGCGGCATGTTCAACAGTTGGTTCATCTCCCGGTGGTCGGCACCATCGTCAGGTTCCAGGTGATCCTCGTGGAGTTGTTGGGCACGTTCGCCGGCACGGTGCACCTGAACGGGAGGCTGTGGCTCATGAGCGTGCTGATCAGGTTGGTCAGCCTGGTCATCGGCGACGTCCTCAAGTGCAACCCTGTTGGTTCCGGCGGCGCCTCGTCCGATCATCATGACTGATACCGGCCCATCCTCACCAGCCCAAGTGTTGTGTGATTTTTGAAGAAGTTTCATTGTATTGGTTTATTTAGGAAAGAAGATGTATTAATCAGAAACGAACTTTGCAGCTTCAGCTTTTTGTAGGAGGGGCTGGAACATACTTTTTATTTGTTTGAGAAAACCGAGACATACTTGTGGTAATGACCGTTATGAGAGATTTGAGTTTCTCTTTTGCCATTGTTTCTGCTTTGTGCTTTCTAGCCAAATAGGACTATGGATTTTCAATGTAGGATTAGTATGCAATGATGAATGCAGTTGGTTACTATCTATACACAAATCTTCACATTTAGGATTCCACTCATGCGGGTGAGATGTGATCTTTTGAAGATGTTCATTTTATGTTTTTTTTTCCTTTTGGAGGAAAAGAATTTAGTTTTAATGAACTTTTAAGTACAGTTGAGATCTTTTCCCCCACTCAGGCAAATAAAGGTTCTAAAATTTCATTGTAGAATCCTTATAAAAGACAAATTTGTTTGAACCATGCAGGAGACTAACGTATAATTCATTAAGAAAGAGATCAGTACAACGCCAAAGATGGCACAGCCGTTATATCGCCAACACCATGACCAAACTACGACACTTACATCACCAACAATGGCGCAACCTAACGTTGGCCATTACCATGGTTGCCTAGTTGGCCGTCACCATGACCAAAGATGACGGCCAACCAGGGGCGCCAGCGAGGAAAAGGTGACACTCGCGCAAAACAAACACTGACTATCAGAAGGACCACCAACTTGAACCAACCAACTGACTGGAGGATGGCGTGCCCTCCCCTATGGACCATTACAGTGTAACTCCAACAAATAAAGGAGAAGAATATGAATGGAATATTATGGTGGAGGGAGCACCATAGCAGGCGCAACGCGCAAAACACTTATTCTAGCAAAAGGACACCTGATCCGGCGATGGGACACCGAGATCATGCCAACGATAATGACAACATGCAAGGATGAGGGGGTGGTTCGCATTTATACATGAACTTATTTTTTTACCCAAGCCTGGCCTTCTAGAGCTTTTTGCATGCCACTGCTATCTATATTCACCATTGCGCCATCCTTAAATTGTTTCCTTGGGGTCCAGCACAAGAAGACCTAGCTGTATGTACTGTAGTGTGTCAATCAGGAAAAATATGCTAAGTCCATACAGTGGATGCATTTCCGTGTACCTCCAATGCCCAACATATTGCACCTGCCACCCCAACTCATACTAATTGGCAATTCATCACCTTTTCATTCTTTCTAGTTTAGGTGCTACAATCCTGATAAGATGCAGACGGTCAGGAGGCTATGTGAACATGGCTCCATAGAAAGGGTGTCCTTTATAAGGGTTGATCGGGTTTATAACAGGAGAAGTTGGTGAGCGCATTAGATATCCATAAATTAATTGTAAAATAGAAAATAAAGTCTTGAGATTTATGCCTTTCTATTCAATGGTATTTGCGTTATGTGTGTAATTTTGATGAGGCTAGTCATAGTGGGAGTAACTTAGATAGTAACATGACACATTCCAAGACAAATTTACTTATGTGTCATGGAGTTAATGAGGGAAGAGATGCTTGTGGTAAGGCTGGTCATAGTGGGGAGTATCATATACTAGTATCATGCACATGATACTAGTGTATGCTATTACATTCATAGTGCAAAGTATCATAGAGTAGTATCATAGGTAGTCTCATTTATTGCCATGCATGACACATAGTAGCATAACATTTATTATGTTACAGTATCTACCTATGTTACTATAACCATCTCTTTCTTCTTTAATTGCTTGTCACATAAGTATATTTACGAGTCCCAAGTGCATGTTACTACTTATGTTACCCCCACTATGGCCAGCCTAATATAATATGTTACCGTAACATAACACACCCCGAGGTAAAATAAATCTATGTCTCAATTAATGAAGCCTTATATGTTACCATCCATATGTTACTACCTATTATGAAGGTAGTAACATGGACTAGTAACAAAAACATATTACTACTCTAAGTTACTCCCCACTATGACCAGCCTAATGGGGAATTTGCAAAAGTATGTGTGTTTAATTTAATGACAATTAGTCCCACCAATAGGCGTCGAGGGTGAACCCGGAAGTGATTATCATAGCGGTCAACGTCCCCAAATGACGCAACTCTGTCTACATCAGACTAGTCATAGTGGGGAGTAACTTAGACTAGTGTCATGCATATGACACCAGTCTTTGTTACTACCTTCATAGTGCAAAGTAACATACAAGTAGTATCATAGATGATAGCATTTATTACATTATAGACTCATTTTGCTTTGGGTCGCGTTATGTTACAGTAACATATTATGTTACTCCAAACACCTCTCTCCTCATTAACTATATGCCACATAAGCAAACTTGTCTTGATATGTGCTATTTTACTTGCTAAGTTACTCCCACTATGACCAGCCTCAACGCCAGAACTTCGCCAGTTCCAACTCACCGCCAGCATGGTGCCCCACATGGTCCACTTTAATTGTCTGCACATCTTTCATAGGTGCACAGAAACATTTTCTGTGACGTCCTAGCACTCTAAAGTACACTTAAATATGTTTCAATGAGCACGTTGTTGATGATCGTGTAGATAATTTGGGTGAACCTAATCATAGACACCCTCAGCACATTCACAATGATGCTACCAACCAATACCTCGTCTGGTCACCACCATGGATACAAGTAGATCCCCATCGGACAAAGTGACATGTGATATTTTAAACAAGTTTTGTCGCGAACCAATCTGGCGTTGGATGGTTAGAGGGGCAGTAGTATCCCCAGCACACTAGAGTTCAAGTCCTGGTGCTCGCATTATTCCTGGATTTATTTCAGTATTTTCGATGAATTTTCGACGATGCGCTTTCAGTGAGGTGACTTTGTAAATCTCAAGAGGGTGAGTGTATGCGCGTATCTATGAGCGTTTGCGTCTGTATTGTGTTAAAAGAATATCTGAAACTTCTTAACCATGTCGGTTTACAGCAATAAAGGAATAAATGTGTCATACATATAAACAAAAAATTCTTAGTAGTAAACCCCAACCATAAACTCCATCGGTTTCCGTCTAGCAGTTACCTTTCTTGGGCTTGTTTATTTTTTAAAGGGAGTGCCTAGATCTCATATGAATGAAATATAAATTGGTCTCATTCACATAACGTCATCCATCTGTGTACAAAAGGTGTGGTCGTTCTATATTGTCGCTACTTCTTCCTGGGCCGTTCGTTGTTTGTTGTGTTTTTATGGGCCAGTGTACAATAACGAAAGTTGTCCGTTGTTTGTTGTTGACGAATAGAAGCATGAAGCAGCTGGGCCCTTACCCTTATTTAGGGAGCGTTTTTCTGTTGTTGTTTTTAGTTTTTTTTTTGCTCGAAAACAATAGCTTGGAGGAGCCTTTGCCTGGGCCCTGCCTTGTTTTATGCCAAACATTATTAAAAAAATTCAAATGAATTGCCTAAAAAAGAAAATGTTAAACAACTAGAAAAGAAAAAAAATCTGTGAAAAATTTAAAAAATATGTATGTATGTAAAAATGTTTATCGCATGAAACATGTTCACCATGTATTTTTCAAAAATGTCACATATCAAAAAAGTGCACCAAGTATTTGGACAGAAATCATTGCCAATATAACTGGGGTTATATTCGTGCTTGGTACTAGCGAGCCATGTAACAATCTCAATGTTTGAGTAAAACCAATTTGATTGCACCAATTGCGTGAGTGTTGTGACAGTTGCAGTTGCGACACCCTCCCTCTGACTAGGCGAGTGAGAGCTCATGGGCCGATCCATGTGTGTGTTATAGCAGCAATTCCATAATTTTAGTGTGGATACGACCTCTTAAAAGGCTCAAACGGCCATCACCAACTGGCACCGAGACTGACACGTGTAAAGACACCACAACGACACACCAAAAAACTTCATTTTCCTCTAGGAAATATTGTCTCCAACAAAAACACGACACGATATACAAATGAAAAAACACCTTCAAAATATAGTTGATTTTTCACTCAAGGAAAAAAATAAAAATATATAGTACAGAAATTTAAAAGAAACAAATGTAAACAAAAAATGATATAAGAGGAAATGTTAGTTGCACAGGCAATGTTTGCTGGGCGACTATATCAAAATAAATTATTGTGTATGATCGACAATGATACAACTATAAGCGTTCAACGGTGTGAAACTAGGATCAAATATATATATATATATATATATATATATATATATATATATATATATATACACATACATATACATATTCAAAAACATTATGTGTTTTCATGCGGGAAATACCAGAGATGGTTTATGCGTTTTGAGAAATAAAACACAAAAAGGGCCAAAATAAAAAATGCTTGTATGCACCCACTGTCAAGGGAAATGATAGAAACCACACCTATGTGATGCTAAGATAAAAACCGTCGATAACCACCGACAACCCTCTTCCAACTCAGTTGCGGGCGCTTCATACCTCTTGCAGTTGCGCCTGAGTATGATGAGTTGCAGTTGCACACCTGAGTATGATGAGTACGGGTGTTTTCTCAAGGGGTCCCAGTTGCATGTGCCCGGGTTTTGTCAACTCTTGTCAACAAACACACACCCCCCTAGTTGCGAGTCGATTGGCAACTTACAACTGGAGACCCTCAACAAAAGAAAACACACACCCCTGGTTGCAAGTTGCCCATCGACTCGCAACTGGGGGTCCTCAACAAACACACACACCCCTAGTTGCGAGTCGATGCTTGACATGCAACTAGGGACCCCTTGAGAAAAAGACACACACACCTCTAGTGCAAGTCGGTTATCGACAAGCAATTGGGGACCCTCAACACACACGCACTCCCCTAGTTGTGAATTGATGGTCAACTTGCGACTGAGGGTCCTCAACAAACACACACATCCTAGTTGTGAGTCGATGCTTGACATGCAACTGGGGACCCCTTGAGAAAAAGACACACACACACACAAAACACACACACACACACACATACCCCCTAGTTGCAAGTTGATGGTCAATTTGCAACTGTGGGTTCTCAACAAACACACACCTGCTAGTTGCGAGTTTGATGGTCAACATGCAACTGGGGACCCTTGACAAAAAGACACACACACACACCTCTAGTTGTGAGTCGGTTATCAACATGCAACTAGTGACCCTCTACACACACACACATTCTTAGTTGTGAGTCGATGAGCGGGGTGCAACTGGGAGCCACAACAAAACACACACCCTCTACAAACACATACACACACACACACATCCTTAGTTGCGACTCGAGCGGGTCGCAACCAGGGGCCACAACAAAAGACACACACACACACACACGACCCCTAGTTGCGAGTTGATGGTCAACTTGCAACTAGGGGACACGAATAAAATACACACACACAACACCCCCTAATTACGAGTCGATGGACAACTTGCAACTGGGGGTCCTCAATAGACACATAACCCCTTAGTTGCGAGTTGATGGTCAACTTGCAACTAAGGGCCACGAATAAAACACACACACACACACACACACACACACACACACACACACACCTAGTTGCGAGTCGATGGGCAACTTGCAATTGGGGATCCTCACCAAACACACATCCCCTAATTGCGAGTTGATGCTTGACATGCAACTAGGGACCCCTTGAC
>NC_041384.1:709470479-709477263 GCF_002162155.2 Triticum dicoccoides
ACACACACACACACCAGTTGCGAGTCGATGCTTGACATGCAACTAAGGACCCCTTGACAAATAGACACACACACAGCACTCCTAGTTGCAAGTCGGTTATCAACATGCAATTGGGGACCCTCGACACACACACACATCCCCGTAGTTGCGAGTTGATGGTCAACTTGCAACTGGGGGCCACGAATAAAACACACACATAGACACAAACACACACACTAGTGCAGAACCGGGCTTTAGCGCCGGTTCGTAACGCCCTTTAGTGTCGGTTCTACAACCGGCACTAAAGAGTGGGGACTAAAGCCCCCCCTTTAGTACCGGTTCGGCACGAACCGGCGCTAAAGTGCCACCACGTGGTACGAGCCTGGCCCCGGGTGCGGGTAGATCATTAGTACCGGTTGGTAACACCAACCGGTACTAAATGTTTGGGGTGTTTTGTTTTATTTTTTATTTTTATTTTAATTTTGTGTTTTTAATTTAATTTAGTGATTGTTTTACATTATAATGAGTTGTTAAATCATTAGGTGAAAGTACCGCAGATTAGTTTCGACTGGATGCATGTGGATCCTGGCAACATATACTTGATCACTTAGGTGATCAAGATAATATGGATATGGCATATACTTGATCACTTAGCTAGGATCCATCCAGTTGAAACTAATCTGTGGTTTCTTTCATAAATGATATAATAACTCATCAACATCATCATCATCATCATATTAATATAAAAACTCTTGCATCATATCATCACCAACAACAGTATATACTAGCTAGCTAAAAATCATCATAGTCGTCATTACCACTATTTAATCATCATAGTCATTACCGCTATCTAATCACCACCAACACTAGCTTAAAGAAGAAACATTCACTTGTACCAGAAGCAAAGATATCATCGAGTTCAACATGGTCATGATATTATAAGCGTTCATAACATCACAAAAGTAAATCACTCTTTGAGATTAAGTTCAGGACGAAGAACACGAACATGAGAGGACAAGTACTAAGAGCATGAACTAGCTAATCACTCATGCTGCTCTCTCTCAGGTAAAAGAGCATAGAACATGTATAGCTCTCCTGATTCATCATATTGGAGCATGCAGATGAACATGTCTCCTAATCGCGGGTTGCACTTCTGATTGCTGCCCCATAGTACTTCTCTGGGATCGTTAACAATTTGCTCCAATCTTTCACTATTAAGCATTCCTCGCTTTTAGAAATCCTAAATACACTCATGTGCAATGTAGGATGTCTTGGTCATAAGCTAACCATTGACATGCGACCTTTAGTCTCGATCCACTGAGGCACAACTGTCATCGGAAATCCCTATTCAAGAACATCGTATAGTAATATACTTAGCAATGAAAGTTTAGCTTGAAAAATAATGTATATATGCAAAAGATGCACTGAGGATAAATGGTAAAAATCATACCATCTTTCCTAAATAGATGTGACCATAGTTCAATATGATCACTATTGGTTGCACGTTTTGAGTACTACGATTTTCAAATTCAGGAAAATAATTTCTCTAGACAGCATCAAGATCCTCAAGCCATGAAACATAATGACTTGTCTCCTCGCAGTTTAGTTCAGCCCCGGGACAGTGGACGGTCCCGTCTACCAAGCGCCGGACATGCTTGCTTGAATGGAAATAAGTTGTCAATAAAAATTACTTGTCAACTATTTTTGAATAAACAATATGGAAGACATAAATATGGTTGAGAAACTCACATAATGGTAGAACTGGAGGCGTCTGCACATCGACCCAGATGTCTCTATTACCTTCAATATCATCTTCCAGGCGAATATCAAAGGTGATAACCATATCAGGCTCAAATGCATAAGCCTTGCATAGTGCTTGCCAAGTTTTGCATTCAAAATAGGTGTATGTGTCTGCATTGTATAATTTGACGTTGAAGATATAACCATGCTCGGTTTTCAAGTAAACTTTTTTTACCTCCATAGTTTTTGTTAGGACTGAAACCTATCTTATCCAAGACAAACAAATTTGCATGTCAGGGGATACGCTAGTAGAATAGTGAAAAATTAAAATTATAAGTTGAAGCAAATGAAGCATAAGTCATGCTTAATTACGAAAAAAGAATTGTCGTTGTGACTTACTGTATCCACTTCGAAGTTCTCATCCAGCTTGATGCTGAAGCGCCTATCATCAACTAGAAAATTTCTGTCGCATAGGCCGCGCTGGTCTTCGTAGTATTCGCACATAATGAAATTGTGTTCGTCGTCAGACGACATTCCTATGTTCATTTTGTGAAACATTAAACACTTATTAGTTCTATTAATTCAACTAATTCAACTAGTTCTATTAATTCAACTAGTTCAACTAATTAATTAAACTAAATCAACTAAGAACTTACTAAAAACTAGTAGAAGGCCCGTGCGTTGCTACGGGCCATGAATACATATTTGCCGGTTAGCCCGGAACAATCAAAAAGTAATTGAAATACACTTCACTTGGGATGCGACTTGATAAGAAATCTAATAGAAAGTTGTGTATATAGAGAGCAATAATCCAACTAATTATCTGTTACAGTACAATTTAAAATCAAAGATATCAAGAATGTGTTATGTTTACAAGTACATCTTCACTTTAATTTATTACTTCTGGGCTTCAGCATGTAATATATTTCCAGGTCTCGTTCAGGTAGCAAGATTTCTCACACAATATTATTTTTCAGAACCAGATAGACTCAGTAACAATCACAGTCAAAGAATGGTTACGTGTGGTGGAGAATCTCAGTAACATGATTTCTATACTAAGTAACAATATTGTCTAGCATTCGAGTATCTTTGCTTTGACAATCAGCAGGTGCAGGATTTATTTAGGTGAGTGCAGATTTCCAAGTATCAGCACAAGAAATTCTTCAGTTGTAATACACTCTAGCTATGCCTGAAGCAAATAGGATTATTGGAATGGCTTGCTCAGTAAATTGTTACCCAAAGTATTGACCTTTGTCTATTTTGAACAAATAGGCTGGATAGATTAGTTAGTATGTTCCAAAATGTAAATAAGACCACATGTGAAGAAAATACTATTCAAACTTCTTTCTCCGATACTACAAGAAATTTAGCGCTCTCACATATATAAATGAATGCATTATAAGAAAGTTTATCCCAACCATGAGAGATTGAGATTTACTCAATAGGATAGCTAAAACTTATAAGCAACCATTTTAGAAATGTAATGAAGACCTAAAGTGCACACTGAAGTTACCTTTACGATGCTTTCTGCAGAGGCCAATCCAATACCTCCTTGAATTGTTTAGCCTAGTGCTGCTGGCCTATTTTCCTTCGTCCATATCACCCTGCAATGTAAGAAACCCCACTGGAAAATATAGATGTATTGGAAAATCATAATGTGAGCAGTTAGAATTTAGTAATGAACAATTAGGGTACTACATAATTTGCAATAGCTCATTACTACAGTATAGTACCATAACAAGACCTAAAGTTAGGCTAAAAATAGAGGACATGCAGCATCCATGCTATTGTCGACAGTCAGGCTTCGGATCAAGAACTGCAAGCGGCCCAACAGTACTAACCAAATGCATTAAGGGAAATTTCATAGACTGTGATGTAGGTACTACTTACAGGATAAAATTGCATAATGTTAAATGTTTTGGTAGTTCCATCATCCAGAGATGTGATTGCGCAGTGCTCCTCCTCCAGAACGGGAGAACAAAAATAAACCAGAGATGTGATTGCGCAGAGGAGAAGTGGATGACACACTGACCTGATACGCCAGTATGCGTCTTTGCGACCATCAGCGGTTGCTCTAAGTCCCAATGTTCGGAACACCAAATCACTGTAAAATTATGATGTAGGAGAAGATTACACGACGGGATGCATGAGAAGTTGGAAGTTGAATATTCTTCATTGTAAGGATTGGTGAAAACGAACAGATGCATGACTGAATTTCAGAAACTGTAGCAACATGAGAAGCTAGAAAGCCTACAATTTGGGGAAGTGCATGATAAACCCGGGTACATATGAACCCACTTTGAAAAACACATTTTGAAATACAATTTTTTTTTTAAAAAGGTGAGGGCGGACATCTCCATATTCTATGTGTGTGCAAAAAGTCTCACGGGAAAAACAACTTTTTTTGTAGCCTGTGCAAAAAAGACAAAATATTGTGCCGCAGAACACTATTTAGAAGCACTAAAATTTGTCTTTTTACGGCGACAAAATAAAAATACCTTCTTTCACAAAACTTTGTGCCACGGACATACTTTTGCAAATATGTATGCATAATATTTTGTTTAGAATTTTTGGGCATTACAAAACGCATTAAAAGTACATTTTTGAAAAGCAGGTTCATATGTACCCGTGTGCAGGACGTGCTGACTCATACAATTTGGGTCTTCTCAAACTTGTTGTATCCACCGAGAAATTGTCAATTTGCCCTATGTTAAGGAAGTAGAATATGTGTCACTGGTCCAAGCAGTATACTCTGCGTTGTCTCGAGTGCTAGGCTGCTAGCACGACCAGCATGATTGCAGTTGCAGGCCAGATCGACGATCACAAAAAGTACTTAATTGTTTGTGTCCAACTTAAACCTAGAGCTAGCTGTTCAGTTCTGCCGAGACCGCAAAAACATGACAGTGCTTAAGAAACCACTAATTCTGATAATCCAGAGAGCAAACTGAAACAAGTGCGTCAGTGCTAGGAAAAACCTATATATATACTTGCAGATCTTAACATCAAGCCAAGAAGGTAGTGCTTACCATTGGGGTCAATCTTCTTCAAGAGGATAGCGGCCAAGAAATGCAAAAAAATAAATCAGCGCATTGGTCCTCCACTTTGTCCCGGCCAACCGAGCAGGCAGTGTTTTCCCCATATATGAATGGAAGAGAACAATGTACTCCATCCGTTCCAAATTACTTGTCGCACGTATGGATGTATCTAGATGTATTTTAGTTCTAGATATACCCATTTCAGCGATGAGTAACTTGGAATGAAGGGAGTACCTGTTAGTAAGATGATGGAGTTTTCGATCTAAGAGTGCGAACCTCCTGGACGTTGAGCTCCAGTCCAAGCTCCAGGAGCGGCAACAGCTGCAGGGACGACATCACTCCGCCACCATCACACGGCGCGGTCTCTCTGGAGCCGCATGTGCATGTCAGGCGCACTATGCTTATGGAATTCAGTGTCATATCAACAATCACCTCGGCTTGGGCGCCTTCCTACAGTTCCGCTATGAACTCAAACACCATGATCAGCTCGTCTCCCTCCTTGAGCAGCGTGATCTCAAGATCCCACTCGGGGACAGGGCAGTGGCGGTGACTATAATGTTTGTACGACCCCAGCGTCATACCGCAGGGTAGCTCCAGGTTCACCACCCGACCCCTGGCCAAGAACTCGTCACAGCAAAGAACGCTCGAGTGCATGGCAGCACACACTTGCTCCATTGTGTCCAATGGAGTTACCAAGGTCACTGTGGGAGCCTGTAGGCCGGAGAAGACTACGAGTGCAACCTTGTATAGCAAGCCGCCACCGCAGTAAGAGTTGAGGTGCCCTAGGTCAAGCTCGGAGACGAACCCCAACAACACCAAATCTAGGGTCGCTGGTGGGCGCGCTTGGACGGGCACGTCGACGCGTTTCTCCCACAGTCGCCAACGTCGTCGAGGTGCGACGGCCAAGCCGCCACCGGGGGAGACACAAGAGACCCCGGGCCGCTAGAAAGAAAAAGAAAATCTGGGTGCACAGGTGGCCCGGACTCCCGGAGAGTAACAAGGAGGGGAGACGGGGGGCGGGACAAGGCATTGGATTGTGCTACGATGGCATTGGTGAAGGACTGCCAGGTCAGGAGGATCATTGATCTGAGGCCTCTCACCGTGCTTCCCCTCTGAAAGTATCAAGGAGGATGGGAGTAGGGGAGGAGATCGTCAGCAATGGAAAGGGAGGGGAAGGGGATTGACATCCGTATCTCTTGATTATTTTCCTTATATGAGTGCATGCGGGAGAAGGGAGAAGGGAAGGAGTGTCTTTTTTACCATATAATTACCATATTCGAAATTTCCTGAGTTATGTCCTTATCATACCTAGATTGATAGCCTTTGGGGTAATTTAAATTTATTACCATATAATCACTATATTTGGAATTTCCTGAGTTAGGGCATTACCATATCTGGATTGATTTATTACTATAATGATCATATTTGAGATTTCTAAGTTTATAGCCTTACCATACGTGGATTAATTGTGATTGATTACCATAAATACGTTGCGTATTGCCGGTCAGACGAGAAAAGAGGAAAACCGGTGGGAGAGGGGTGGTGGGTGATGGGACGAAAAAAACCAGACAAAAAAAAACCAGACGAAAGTGGTGGGACTATTCAACCAACTCGTCCATTAGGAGTAGAGATATATTTAAATAAAGTAGATCAACTAATTCAACTAACTAGTACAACTAATTAATTCAACTACACTAGTTTTATTAATTTTCTTACTAAAAATAAAGTAGCTAGTTCTATATAGTAAAATTTTAATTAGATGAACAAATCTCATATAACTAAATTAAATATATATCTAACATATAATTTCTATCTAATTTATTTAACATTTGACGTTAATATATGTTCATATATGTGTGAAACATTAAACACTTACTAGTTCTATTAATTCAACTAAATAAACTAGTTCTATTCATTCAACTAAGCCAACTAAGCATATAAACATTAAACACTTACTAGTTATATTTTAATTCGATCATCAAATCTCACATACCTAAATTTTCTTACTAAAAATAAACTAGTTCTATTAA
>NC_041384.1:709477613-709493192 GCF_002162155.2 Triticum dicoccoides
TTCATCTAACAATTGACATTAATATTTAATTTTTCTATCTAATTCATCTAACATTAACATTTTAACATTCTTATATAGGTAATTCATCTAGTTAGATCATCTAATTAACAAATTGACGTGCATTAATCTAAAAACAGAAAACAGAAAATAAGTAAAAATAATGTGTGTGTGTGCGCGCGTGCGTGTACGTGTGTGTGTGTGTGTGTGTGTGTGTGTGTGTGTGTGTGTGTGTGTGTGTGTGTGTGTGTGTGCACGGGCGGCGGCGTACGGGCAGCAGGGGCGAGACACAATGACAGGGAAGACGGGGAGCGGCGAGGGCGACGGCGAGCAATGGGGGCGGCGCAAGACGGTGACGACGGGCGGCGGGGGCGACGGCACGCGCGGGATGGGAGATGAAACTGAAATTTTCGCAACTGCTATATATATAGCGGGGGCCTTTAGTACCAATTGGAGCCACCAACTGGTACTAAAGGCCAATTTTGATCAGGCCCCTTTAGTACCGGTTGGAGCCACGAACCGGTACTAAAGGGGTGCGCTGCGGTGCGCAAAGTTTAGTCCCACCTCGTCGGGCGAACGGCAGCCGCACTATTTATAAACCCAGCCGCGGCTGCTCTATCGAACTCCTCTGTAAACCAGGCTTCTGGGCCTAACTATGGCGCGCTATCCTGCGAGCCTGCTGGGCCTTGTGGGCCTGAATTTACATACCCAAGGCCTAGAGGCCCACTAGATAGCGCCCCAACAATTTTTTATATAGTTTTTTTCTGCTTTATTTATTTTTTCTATTTTTCTCTGAGTAGTTTTTTATATAGTTTTTTTCTTTTCCGATTTATTTATTTTCTTCTATTTATTTCTGAGTAATTATTTTATTTTATTTTTCTTTTCTGCTTTATTTATTTTCTTCTATTTGTTTCCGAGTAGTTTTTTTATATAGTGTTTTTCTTTTCTGCTTTATTTATTTTCTTCTATTTATTTCTAAGTAGTTTTTTATATAGCTCATTTTTGTAGTGATTTTGTAGTGATTTCCAATTTTATAGTGATTTTCAATTTCACGGTCATTTAACTCTCTAAACAAATCGGTAAATGACTGAAAAAGAGTAAATGATGTCAGAAAGGGTTGAAAATTGACGATGTCGCTTTGAATGCTGCATAATAAATGCAAAAAAAGTCCGGAGTTCAAATAAGTTTAAAAAAATGAAGTAGCCGTGTAACAGACGAGTTCTCGTCCGAAACCCTGATACTCCGAAAGAGATTGTCCAGTTTGTACACGAAGTGCGTTTAGTTTTTGCCGTAACCCTCTCTACTATTTTGGGCATACTATGTGGATGAAATGATGATACCATGCCAAGTTTCAACATTTTCAAAGTTAATTTTGTAGTGATTTTCAATTTCACGGTCATTTAGCTCTCTAAACAAATCGGTAAATGACAAAAAGCAAATGATGTCAGAAAGGGTTGAAAATTGATGGCGTCGCTTTGAATGCTGCATACTGAACGCAAAAAAGTCTGGAGTTCAAGTAAGTTCTAAAAAATGAATTAACCGTGTAACAGACGAGTTCTCGTCCGAAACCCTGATACTCCGAAAGAGATTGTCCAGTTTGTACACGAAGTGCGTCCAGTTTTTGCCGTAACCCTCTCTACTCTTTTGCACATGCTATGTGGGTGAAATGATAATACCATGCCAAGTTTCAACATTTTCAAAGTTAATTTTGTAGTGATTTTCAATTTCACGGTCATTTAGCTCCCTAAACAAATCGATAAATGACTAAAAATGAACAAATGATGTCAGAAAAAAAGTCTGGAGTTCAAATAAGTTTAAAAATGAAGTAACCGTCTAACAGACGAGTTCTCGTCCGAAACCCTGATACTCCGAAAGAGATTGTCCAGTTTGTACACGAAAGTGCATCCAATTTTTGTCGTAATCCTCTTTACTTTTTTGCACATGCTATGTGGGTGAAATGATGATACCATGCCAAGTTTCAACATTTTCATAGTTTATTTTGTAGTGATTTTCAATTTCACGGTCATTTAACTCTCTAAACAAATCGGTAAATGACTGAAAAAGAGCAAATAATGTCAGAAAGGCTTGAAAATTGACGATGGCGCTTTGAATGCTGCATACTAAATGCAAAAAAGTCTAGAGTTCAAATAAATTAAAAAAAATGAAGTAACCGTGTAACAGACAAGTTCTCGTCTGAAACCTTGATGCTCCGAAATAGATTGTCCAGTTTGTACACGAAGTGCATCCAGTTTTTGCTGTAACCCTCTCTACTCTTTTGCAGATGCTATGTGGGTGAAATGATGAAACCATGCCAAGTTTCAACATTTTCATAGTTTATTTTGTAGTGATTTTCAATTTCACGGTCATTTAGCTCTGTAAACAAATCGGTAATTGATTGAAAAAGAGCAAATGATGTCAGCAAAGAGTGAGGAGCGGCCGGCTGGGGAGGACCGGCGCAGGGGGGTGAGGGGGAGGCCGAGTGAGTGGAGAGAGTGAGAGCGTAAACATGTAAAAATATACATAAAAAATACATTAATTATCAATGATCTTTTTGTGTATAATCTAAATTGTCAACATGAGTCCTCAACGGTTTAGAAACCGGTGAAGACTCATATTGCGACCACAAATTCTACACATAGAGTTCAATGAAGACCAAGTGCTTGTGATAGTTTGAGAAGTAACATATTTAAGGTGGTAAAAATCTTGCTAGGGGAGCGAGGTGGGACTAAAAACAACCTGCCACAACCTCTTTACTACCGGTTCATGCCACAAACCGGTACTAAAGGGGCTGGCCCGGCCACAGCCTCTTTAGTACCGGTCCGTGGCATGAACCGGTAGTAAAGGTTCGCCCTTAACCGGTACTAAAGATCTCCTCCCGCCTAGCCGTTTGAACCGTCACTAATGGACACATTAGTGCCGGCTCCAATGCAAAATGGGACTAATGTGTCTCACATTTGACCCTTTTTCTACTAGTGACACGTACCTCCCTAGTTGCGAGTCGATGGTCAACTTGCAACTGGGGGCCACGAATAAAACACACACACACACACACATCCCTTAGTTGTGAGTCGATGGGCAACTTGCAACTAGGGGTCCTCAACACACACACCCCTAGTTACAAGTCGGTGGTTGAGATGCAACTGGGGGCCCCTTGACAAAAAGACACACACACACACACGCACTTCTAGTTGCGAGTCGATTATTGACATGCAACTAGGGACCCACGACAAAACAAACACACACACACACGTACCCCCCTAGTTGCGAGTCGATGGTCAACTTGCAACTAGGGGTTCTCAACAAATACACACACGTACACCCCTAGTTGCGAGTCGATGCTTGACATTCAACTGGGGACACTTTGATAAAAATAACACACACACACACACACACACACACACCCCAGTTGTGAGTCGATTATCGACATGCAACTTGGCACCCTAGTTGCGAGTCGATGCTTGACATGCAACTAGAGACCCCTTGACAAATAGACAAACACACACAACAGTCCTAGTTGCAAGTCGGTTATCGACATGCAATTGGGGACCCTCGACACACACACACAACACACATCCCCGTAGTTGCGAGTTGATGGTCAACTTGCAACTGGGGGCCACGAATAGGACCCAACAAGAGTACGGGCACACAACTAAGGGGGTACGGGTGCAACTACAATCAACCCTCACCCCCCCTAAAAAACAACCCACGACCGTACTCTTGAGTTGTAGTTGCACTCGGGCTAGGTCGGTTTCAAATACAACAAAAAAGAATTGAAAAAGACTTCGCGGGCGCTGACACCCTCCCTCCGACCCCCGGTTGCGGTAGGTCTTGTTGTTGCGCTACGTGTGCTGAGTTGCGCTTGCGCCCGGGCTGGGGCGGTTGCAACTATAACAAAATAAACAAAAAAAACTGGAAACAAAGACTTCGCCGGCATATACACACAACCTTTAAAACAATAAAAAAATTGAAAAAAAACTAAAAAATCTATATTTCCAAATAAAAAGGAAGAAATAAAAGTACAAACAACGAAACTATAACTGAAACTAGTTGGACAGTAGAAAGGTTGTGTGTGTATTATGTCTCTTGCAAATTGTGCATAGTTTGGTTGTGTGTGCAGTTACACGCGGACGACAAAATATATGAGTAAAAGTTTTTTTTAAAGAAAGAAATGAAATGATTAAAAAATTGGGCCCTTTCGTCTCACTACTCTTTCGCACTTTCTATACAAAAGAAGAAATAGAAATCATAAAAAGGAAAAAAACATTGTATTGAGAAAAAACAACCTGGACACAGCTTTAGTTGCAGTCAGATTATAATGTTTGTAGTTGCAACTTTAGTGATGGACATGCAACTAGCCCAACAAACCTTCTTCCGACCCCAGTTTCAATCAGATTACAACACATACAGTTGCATGTCTAGTAGTAGACATGCAACTGCAACGGGTAAAACAACTATTAATAATTATACTAAAAAAATCTTCTTCTTTTTTGAAAAATCTACAACAATTATTTTACATAAAATGAAGTACTAAAAATTGTATACGTTCAAACAATGAAAAAGGATCTCTTAGAAAAAAGAAACAACCGCTGCTGAAGACAAGAAACAGAGGGATACAAATGCGACGATGATGCTTGGTGGCATCGGACAGAGAAACAAGGCTTAGCTTCTGAATATAAAAAGAAAAAAAGCCACCTAAAAAGGCTGCTCCAGCGCTCCCTACATGGGCCACCGACCTGCACGGCTCGTACGACGACACGAACAGCCGGTTCGCTCATCTCGCACGAATAACTGTGCTTTTAATCCAACGGCTGACAAAGTGAATGAGACCAAAATAAATCTCAGCTAGCTGCGTTTTAGCAATTCTGTTTTTTAAAATCATGCCTCTAGAATCAAAAGTTTAAATGAACATCTAATTTTTTTAGTTTGCTCGTGGGAAGCACTTCTAAGTGAGTGAATCAAGCACAAAGAGGAAAAAAAAATATCCACACAAATCTCGACATAAGATCAATGACATAGGACTTAGATGTGCAATACTTATGACACATCTAGATGTGCTTTAGCAAAACTGTTCTAAATAATGCACTACAATCAAGAAGCACGAAAATAGTGGCTTCTGCAAGGCCGTAACTCCTAGTACCAACTTTTATACCCTTGTTACGTAAATGCCCTAAAAGTTGCTATGAGTTCTTGTTGTATGTACACCTAAAATTCCATGACTACATATATAGACATGTTATTGATTAAATCGCCACCTCCACTTGTTCTCCTTTGCCGGTGACACTTCCGTTTTCCTCAACTACTTCCTCATTCGCTCGTCAACCAGGTAGCAACCCCAACCTCGCTCCTTTCCTCCAACTCAATTCACCGTTGCACACCACCCTTGAATTGTTTCCATGGACCCACACAGAACGGATTAGCAACAATATGCTAAGTCACTACAAAACACACGATTGTTAGTAACGAAAATCCTTGTGACGGGAAAAGAACCATCACCTAAAATCATTTTCTATAACGATGGATGTCGCAAAATAATGCTCGCCCGGGCATCTTAGATGATGGTTCGGTCTGATTTTAGGTGACGATTTTCAGTCTCATGAGATGCATGTTTGGTGAAAAATTTTAGTGTCACAAAAATTCTTGGAAAGGTTAGTGAAGGAAATATATAAATAGAAAATAATTGGTCACTACAAAACACACGATTGTTAGAAACGAAAATCCTCATGATGGAAAAAGAATCGTCACCTAAAATCATTTTATGTAAGGAACAATTGTATTCGTGCCCCTAGTTGGGTCACGCTCGACTGATTTGCCCCTATTTTTTCAATAATTGCGGTTTTGCTCAGTTCACTTCACTCGCCTTGTGTTTTTGCCCTTTCGGGGCGGTTCCGACCAATCACGGTTCGCCACGTGGCGACTGCTCACTAGTCGGAACCACCCCGAAAGGGCGAAAACACAAGGCGAGTGAAGTGAGCTGGACAAAACCGCAATTGTTGAAAAAATAGGGGCAAATCAGTCGAGCGTGACCCAACTAAGGGCACGAATACAAAAAATCCCTTTATGTAATGGTGGCTGTCACAAACTAATGCCAGCTCGGGCATCTTAGGTGACAGTTCGGTCTGATTTTAGGTGACGATTTTCAGTGTCATGAGACATGTGCATGTCCGGTGAAGATTTTTAGTGTCAGTAAAAATCTTGGACGGGTTAGTGAAGGAAATATATAAATACAATACAAAAAAAATTGGTTTATGAGATTCAAACCCATGAGCTCGCACATTTATACATGTTGGACTCCATGCTTTGCCGCTAGGCTAGTGTTTCATTAGTGGTAATACTTTGTAGCTCAATTTTCATTTAGTATGTAGAATGGCACTACATGCACATTTCAGTGAAATAAATAAAACAGAAAACGCCTTACCTTGAAATTAGTCTAATTAAGAAGCAGACCACACATGTCATGTCTTATTTTGAAACATCCAAAGGAGAAATAGGTGCTATTAATGAGACTTGAACCCTGGCCATGGGCCTCATGTGGAGGGAGAGAGGTTTACTACTGGGCTAGTGTTATATGAGTGATAACTTTGCACCTCAAATTTTTTTGTAGTATGTTCAATCTCACTACATGTGCATTTCCGTGAAGAATAAACAAGAAGCATGTTTACTTGAAATTATTCTAATTAAAAAGTGGACCCCACCTGTCATGTTTTATTTCCAAAAAAAGTGAAAGAAAAGTATGTGCTACCTATGCGATTTGAGCCCTTGTCATGGGACTCATGTGGAGAGACAAAACACAGACCATTTTCTCTATGTTGCCTTGGTGTTCAAATAAATGAAGTTATGCTACTCGAGTGCATATGTTATTAAGACGTGCAGGGTTTCGGCCTCAAGGCGGCTTCAAAATGAAAACTTTTCAGCATGAAAGTTTTTCGCCTCGTAGAAACAAACAACTTAGCTTTTCTAACCACCTTAATCTGATATCACATGCAATCTCCATAGTCGATACAATGTGATAACCCTTGACGTGCGCAAAATTCTGGACATTTGCCTGAATTTAAAAACATCTGCGTATGCAATATTGATACTTCTGCATGTGCTCATGTTATGGGTTTAGCAGATGGGTGAAAAAGTCACACGCGAGTTATGAAATCTCTCCATGTACTTTTCTTTGAATGGGTGGAGCTACTAGGAACGTGTTTGGTAGCCTTTCTGAGCGAGCCTGGCCTGTGGATCCTGGCTCAATGAAGCCTGGCTGAGATAAAACAGGCAGAAAACTAACATTTGCACTTCGTTTGGTTGCCCGCATTTAGTCCTCTTGCATTAGGGGAGCAATTTTGTCATAGAGTTTGGTTGCTCACATTGGCCCGGCTCACGCAACTACACGGTGTTTGCTTTCATGCAACACATGTTATCTGGTTACCTCTTCAGCAAGGTGGTGAGGTTATCAGCACACAACGGCATGAAGATAAATCATACACACACAACGGAAGATAGTTATAAACCATAATAAGCCGCAGTTTTAAATACAATGCCACACTTAAATATATCAGTTCAAATGCAAAGCAGTACGATAAGAAACTAAACCATCTGGAGCAAAGGAAGGGATGTCCTCGACGTTCACGGCGAAGGCATCGTTGTGCCTCCCGCACTTGGTCACCACTTCAATGCCGTTGTCGTTGAAGATGATGACCTTGAGCGTGTCGGGAGTGAGCAGCTTGAGCATCACCATGTAGCTGATCCTGATCTGATGGACGACGACGAAGGGGTCCCAATCCTGATCGAGGCTGACCTTGCCGTCCATCAGCAGGACAGTGGCGCTCCATGAGTAGTCGGTGTTCGTCCTAAGCTTGAACTTTGTCAGCACGACCGTGAAGTGCTTGGTGAAGTCTAGGGGCATCAGGATGCACTCAAGCTGAGGGGCAAGGATCACCTTGCAGAAGTGGGTTGGACCTCCCTCCTCATGGTAGTGGTCGTAGTTACGGCGCTTGCCGCTAGGGGGCTCCTCTGGCACCATGTCATCATCCATGGCCACCTCCTCAGGCATGGTCGGCACAACCTCCATGGGCGGCACCACCTCCTCCTTCTCCATGGGTGGCATCACCTCCTTGTCTTGTTCTCAGTGTCGATCTGCATTATGAAGAGCGCACAAAGTTCCAAGGTTGATCGCCATTAAAACCTATCGCCCATATATCCCCTTTATTTACCCATCCTCATGGTCACTACTTACCCATCATCTCACTCAGTTATCTCTCTGTCTCTCACCGTTCCTTCTATCCATTGCCATGAACTCCAGCAGCAACTCCAACCCCATCCCCAACCCCTTCCCTTGGGGCATTGGATGGAGGGATTTCTTCCTCGGGTGCTCGCTCCGTGACCGCACCAAGTTCGAGAACACCATGGAAGTCCGTTCGAACTTTAGCAACATGGTAGACATACACAAAGAGTCAGAGGTTGTCGTGAAAAAGGCAAGGCCGAAGGAATTGAAGAGGATGATTCCTGACCCAACAAAGGGCCCTATGTCAGTTGGCATCCTTCGCTGGGCCATGAATTAGGCCCACTCCAACGATGCTCGATAGAGGTCAAGGTAGGCTAAGTACACAGAGTACAGGCGTCCTCACGACCATCATGTCGTAGCGTACTTCCGACAAGGACTATGGTGGCGGTGGAGGAGGAACAAGAAGCGACGGCGATGGAGGTGCAAGAAGAAGTTGCGGTGGCGATGGTTGTAAGGGCGTCGAAGCCACGACACTGAAGCATGCCAATCGATCTGTACTCCGGCAAGGAAGAAGAAACGGTGGTGCAGCTTGAGGAGAAGAACAAGGGCAAGGGCACCCGCTGCTCCAACCGCGTCTAGGGTCGCCGAGGCTAAGATCTAGGACTATTGTGTAAGATTTACCCCCAATCCCCATTACCCTTGTACCCAATCCCGATAAGTAACCTCAAATCCATCGGTACTATAAACTCATGACGATGTTATGATCACTCCTATGGCTATTTACCCCGATTCCCCATTCTCCTAACACGGATCAAACCTAAATGTGAATCGAATAGGAATGAGTATGTGAGGAGGTGAAAAGAGTGCTTACTGCCATTGCTGAAGAGTGGGAGGTGATGATGCGGATGCCGGTGAAGGGGCCGGAGGTCGCCTAGTTGTTCTCCGATCTACTGAAAGCCACCGCCATCGGTGAGTGGAGAGAGGGGAGAGGGGAGAGGGAGTGGTGAGGGGGCGGTCAGGGTAATAACAGTCGGCACTTCAGGAAGTGACGCGGCTTCTCCAATTGGAGTATTGAACTGTATCTTCGGTTGGGGACGTCAGGACGATGCCAGCCCCCAGACCAGCCAGCATTTTGGAGCCGTCGAAGTGCATGATCCAATTGGAGTATGCGCCGTACTCTTTAGGGAGTTCGACTTCCGTCCATTCGGCGACAAAGTCGGCCAATATACTTGCGATTTAATGGCTCGCCGGGGTTTGTATGTTATGTCGAACGAGAGGAGCTCAATGGCCCATTTGGCAATCCGGCCCGTGGCGTCGCGGTTGTTTATAATATCATTAAGTGGCACTTCCGAGGCTATTGTAATTGAACACTCTTAAAAGTAGTGTCGCAGCTTCTGGGATGCCATGAATACCGCATAGGCTATCTTTTGATAATGTGGGTACTGTGATTTGCATGGAGTGAGGACAGTGGATACATAAATTACCGTCTTTTGAAGGGGGAATTTATGTCCGTCCGTTTCTCGTTCGACGATGAGCACTGCGCTTACAACCTGATGAGTTGCCACAGTTTGCAACAACATTGGTTCGCCGATGTTTGGCGCGGCTAGGATTGGGTTGGTTGCCAGTATGGCTTTTATTTCTTCCAATCCGGCTGTGGCAGCGTTCGTCCACTCGAAGTGTTCGGTGCGCCGAAGGAGACGATAAAGGGGTAATGACTTTTCTCCTAAGCGGGAGATAAAGCGGCTTAGAGCCGCCACACATCCGGTTAATTTCTGGATTTGTTTGAGGTCCGTTGGGATAGCCAATTGTGACAAAGCTCGGATTTTGGCCGGATTTGCTTCAATTCCTCTACTGGAGACAATGAAACCCAGGAGCTTTCCGGCTGGTACACCGAAAACGCATTTTTCTGGATTGAGCTTGATGTCATATGTTCGAAGGTTGTCGAATGTGAGCCTCAAGTCGTCTATTAGAGAGTCGACGTGTTTGGTTTTGACGACCACATCATCTACGTATGCCTCTACTGTTTTGCCGATCTGTTTCTCCAAACATGTCTGAATCATGCGTTGATATGTTGCGCCGGTGTTTTTGAGCCCAAAAGGCATTGTGTTGAAACAGAAGAGACCGTATGGTGTGATAAATGCCGTTGCGGCTTGGTCAGACTCCGCCATCTTGATTTGGTGGTAGCCGGAGTATGCGTCGAGGAAACACAATGAATCGTGTCCTGCGGTAGCATCGATAATTTGATCGATGCGGGGGAGGGGGAAGGGATCCTTTGGGCAAGCCTTGTTGAGGTCCTTGAAATCGACACATAGGCGTCAGGATTTGTCCTTCTTTGGTACCATCACCAGGTTTGCTAGCCAGTCCGGGTGTTTTATTTCTCTAATGAATCTGGCCTCCAATAACTTGGCTAGTTCCTCTCCCATAGCTTGTCTCTTAGGTTCAGAGAAATGCCGAAGAGTCTGCTTGACCGGCTTGAATCCCTTTAGAATATTAAGGCTGTGCTTGGCCAGCCTGCGTGGGATTCCTGGCATGTCTGAGGGGTGCCAGGCGAATATGTCCCAATTCTCGCGCAGGAACTCTCGTAGTGCGGCGTCCACGGCAGGGTTTAACTGTGCCCCGATGGAGGCTATTTTTGTAGGGTCCGTTGGGTGGACTTGAAATTTGACTATTTCATCCGCTGGTTTAAAAGAGGTGGACTTGGATCTCTTGTCAAGTATCACGTCGTCCCTGTCCACTTTGGAGCGTAGCGCAGTTAATTCCTCGACCGAAAGGGCTTCGGATAATGCCTCGAGGGCCAATGCGGTTGTTTTGTTTTCGGCGTGGAGTGTTGTGTCCGGATCACTAGCGAGAGTGATGATTTCGTTGGGCCCGGGCATTTTGAGCTTCATGTACCCGTAATGGGGTATGGCTTGGAAGATCGTGAACGCCTCCTGCCCTAAAAGGGCGTGGTATCCGCTACTGAACGGGGCCACTTGGAATGTAATCTCTTCGGACCTATAGTTCTCCGGCGTGCCGAATACCACATCTAGTGTGATTTTCCCAGCACAGCGTGCTTCTCGACTGGGGATGATTCCTCTGAAGGTTGTGCTGCTTTGCTCAATGCAGTTCCAGTCTATTTCCATTTTTTGAAGAGTTTCCTCATAGATGAGGTTTAATCCACTGCCGCCGTCCATGAGTACTTTGGTGAGTCGAAAGCCTTCCACAATTGGACTAAGGACCAGTGCAGCTGGTGCTTGGGCTGTTCGGAATTTAGGTTCGTCACTAGCATTGAAGGTAATAGTCGTGTCACTCCATGATTTTATTGCTGCCACGTGGCAGATTTCGGCAAGGCCGCGGAGTGTTCGCTTGTGCCTATTATTTGATGTGAAGGTTTCAAAGACTGTTAATACCGTATTGTTATCCCCAGGATGGTGCTCTGTGGCATCTGGGATGAGAAGATCCTCGCCACTTTTGGCCACCTGCCGGAGTACCCAACATGCTCTAAGGCTCTGTGTTGGTATGGTATCCGCTGTACTATGAATTTTGCAGGGTCCATTGAGCCATCCCTCCAATACGGTTCCACGCCCTGTAGAGGGTTTTTGCTTCTTTGTAATTAACTTGGGTGTCTTATGATAGTGCACCCTTTTACTTCGGACTGGGTGTATATTTGGAGCCGGATTATCCCAAAATTTCGTTTCAGTTTTCTAGGCGCTTTCCATCGCACAATACTTTTGTACTATGGACGCCAAGTCAGCAAAGTGTGATATGTCACAGCGTCTTATGGTTTTAAGGATTCCCTTGTCCGTGCAATTATTGCAGAAAAATGAGACTGCGTCTTCCTCGCCACAGTCCTTAACCTTGTTCATCACAAGGAGGAATCTGGCCCAATAATGATGTACTGTTTCCTGGGGCGCTTGCCTGATGTGGGAAAGATCGTTTATGTTTAGGTGGGTGGGTGGATTTGAGTTCGAACCCTTACCCGATCTGAGACCCAGGGGCCGAGGAGTTTCCAATTTTGGAAGTTCGGGTTCCGGGATGTTACCCGATAAGTCTGGCCCGCCGCCTGACTCTAGGTTCAGGGCTTGGGTGATGTCCTCCCGTAAACGGGTATCCGGCTCGGAGAGCTCAGGAATCCGGACATAGTTAGTCCTCAAGATAGAGGAAGAATCGCCGCGTTGTTCCTCCACCACCGCAATATGATGGGTGACCGGTGGAAAGTTAATCTCTCTTTGATCGGGTTTAATCGCAATCCGATCATAGTCCGTAGCGACTCCCAAGGCGGCGATGTGATCCAAGAGCTCGTTTAGGGATGAGAGCTCCATTGGATCCATCTGCTCGGCAAATTCCGAACTGACGTGGAGGCTGTTTTCGATGACCCGAGAAGTCATCGTCGGTGCAGCAACCGAACGGGCGGGCATGATGAAATTGCCTAGCCGGAGAGTTTGGCCGACAGCCAGGGCTCCCCCGGTGGTAATGTTGTTTTTAACAACAAGACGAGGCATCCTTCCTTACGGTGACGGCACAGTGGAACTCTCAATGAAAGCACCAATGTCGGTGTCAAAACCGACGGATCTTGGGTAGGGGGTCCCGAACTGTGCGTCTATGCAGATGGTAATAGGAGGCGGGTGACACGATGTTTACCCAGGTTCGGACCCTCTTGATGGAGGTAATACCCTACGTCCTGCTTGATTGTTCTTGATAATATGAGTAGTACAAAAGTTGATCTACCACGAGATCGAAGAGGCTAAACCCTAGAAGCTAGCCTATGGTATGATTGTTGTTGTTGGTCCTACGGACTAAACCCTCCGGTTTATATAGACACCGGAGGGGGCTAGGGTTACACATAGTCGGTTACAAGGAAGGAGATCTACATATCCGTACTGCCAAGCTTGCCTTCCACGCCAAGGAGAGTCCCACCCGGACATGGGACGAAGTCTTTAATCTTGTATCTTCATAGTCCAACAGTCTGGCCAAAGGATATAGTTCGGCTGTCCGGATACCCCCCAATCCAGGACTCCCTCAATGGTGATTACTCATTAGTTCTTCAGTTCGTTAATCATTTAGTGATACTTTTTCAGTCCCAATTAGTGTATTAGTATGTAAATTGATTAATAGATTTTCATAATTTCTTATTTCAGTCTGTCTCATCGGTTAGCTAATCTAGTTTTCAGTTTGCAAAGTTTTACTTTTGACTTTTAGTCATTGTTAATTTTTTGTCTTAATTTTCATGCTTTTATGTCTATGTTTTAGTCATAGTTTCTTATTTCAATTAGCAAGCTGATGAATAGTCGGTTAGTTTTCAATTTAGGTTATTAGTCATTACTTATTAGTCATGTTTAGTCATCCATTAGTTAGTTCATTAGTATCTTCAGTTAGTCCAGTGTGTTCAAATTATCACCTCATTTACTTTAGGCTACCACTCACTCGATGTATAGGTTATAATTGTATTTACTTTCAGCCTTTCATCTTCTTCGAGTTGACCAGCCCATATTGTCTCCCTTAATTGTTAAGTTCTTAGGCATTAGTCATGTTTAGTCATCTATCAATTAGTTCATCGATATCTTGAGTTAGTTCGGTGTGTTATGTTAATTAGTTCAATTCCTTTGGTATTCATTTATTTACTCACTTCTTCCTTTAGTTTATATTCCATCATTAATTCTTATAATTATCGGTGTTTTGTGTCTTCTTTTCACATTCTCATTTTGTGCACTATCTCACTAGGACAATAAATGAATTAATATAGGTGGTGTGTAGGGTTTTCACTATTTCCTAGATATGTACTCTTCACTCATTATTTCATTATTCATGCACATCTATATATGTATCTTCACTCTTTATCCATTCTATTTTTTGTCATTCGTTCATTCATCACTATTCACTTATCAGGACATTTGTTTCATCCTTTAATTATTTTTTTCAGTGCATTCCATTTTCCTTAGTCATTTGTTCCATTTAATTTGATAACGGCACATTTTATCATCGATTGGAACACTTTTTTTGTTCATGTGTAGTTCTGCCCAGCTACTCAATGATGGTCACCGCCTAGAACCGAGAATTCGAGTTATATGTACCTATGTTCTGATTCCAACTGTTTATCACCAATACATTTTTCCCATTTTTATTATTTTCCTACCATTCGGAGACTAGGAGACTTTCATATTCCCCAATTCTTGGTGGAGTGTCGATGAATGGTGTGTGTGTGTGTGTGTGAGAGAGAGAGAGAGAGAGAGAGATCACTTCATTTATATGTTTCATATTCCTACCATTCGGAGACTAGGAGACTTTCATATTCCCCAATTCTTGGTGGAGTTGTCTATTAACTTTCCTAGAAGTGGTTGTGAATGCATTTTTTCTGTGTGTTATTTGTGGGCATTTAGAAAATACTATAGGAAGTTGCTACGACCGTGTCGGCAGAAGTTGCAGCTGGCCATGGCGGAGCTAACCGACTTCAACCCGTGTCACGATCGGCTGCGGCAAAAGCTACAAATGGCGTCGTCTCGTGTTATGTCCATCGACGACGGAAGCTACAACCGGCCACATCGACCGACATAGGTTTTTTGCTGGAATTAATGGTGGCGAAGCTATGACCAGCGACGTCATTTGCTGGAAGTGGCAACATCAAGTGTCGACACTGCCGACACTTGGATGATGCGACGGGTATGGCCATTTGCTAGAGCCAACCACATCGATTGTCGGGATCGATGCCGGATGCTAGAACCGGCGGCAACGTTTGTTGGGACTGGTGTTGCCTGATGCTGCAACTGGCTACTACAGTGTGTACAAGCGCCAACGATGGGGGTGGATTATGTGACGATGACGTGGGGCGAGGACTACGATCCACGACAGCTGCAAGGTTTCTGACGAGGATTCGTGCTGGAACCAGCGGGGAGCGGGTGCTTCAAAGCTCCATGGACGGAGAGCGGCGGTGCTTCGAGCTCGGCCGCCTCGCGCGTGGGCATGGTGGGGGGCTGGCGATGCTTACTGCAGCCTCTGCTTCACATACGTGGTACCATGATTTTTGAGAGAGGGAGAAAAAAAGGAAGGACGAAGCAATGAGAGCAGATCCAACGGTTCACAGCAGCCGCATCGTAGGGCACGGAAGCGGCCGATCGAGGCTGGCGCCGGTCGACCGGCGCCTGGCAATAGCCTAAACCAAAACGCACGTGCTTCTCGCAGTGAGGAGGGGGGGAAATGGCGTCGGTGAACAGTTGACCACTCGATCTATCCTCCTCACTTTTCCTATTTCCACTCCACCACGCGGTTCGGGCGCGCTCCAACTCCCAGCTCCATAAACTCCAGATCCATAGGAGTCGGCGTGCTGCAGCTCGTCCGCCGGCGGCAGCCCTGACCACCTCCGAGACCTGCCCTGCCCCGCCTTGCATCCCCTTTTCACC
>NC_041384.1:709493689-709540898 GCF_002162155.2 Triticum dicoccoides
TGGCCCCTCCTTCTCTGCCGCCGTCGTCGACCACCTCGGCCGCCGTCCCCGACCGCCGGACTCCCTCCTCCGCCGCCGTCCCCGACCACAGGACCACGTAGGCTGTGCACCTCCTCTGCCTCCCGGACCACCTAGCATCTCGGCTGAATCACAGTAGGTGAGTAAAAAAATGCATTTTTCTTTGATTGGTAGTACTGTACTATTTTGCTGTGATGCGCTGTGGTGATGTGCTGCTGCTAGACTTGTGGATGGTCTGTAGGATTGATGATGTGCTAGGGTGCTCATTTGGGGTTTGGGGGCTGTGGATTTGGGGTTTCGAGTATCAGATCTCTGGGCGATCTGGTCCGGCACTGGTGGTTGGTGCGAATGCCGCCGGTTTTCGGTTAAGATCTCGCGAGCTTGGTGAACCGTTCGGATTTTTTAGATTCACATCTGTGTGGAAGTTGGAAAATTTTCGGGCCGAGATCTGATCCTGCTTATTCAAATCTCTAGGATCAGTGCAAATGTGTGGGCATTGTGTGTTCCGTTGGGAACCACATGATTACTGTACTTGGTTTATTGCGACCGGGGGTTTAGTTAGTTCTTGCTTGCAGTTGAGTTGTGCGTCAAAGCTTGGTCTCGTCATGCCTGAGGAAAACACTTAGCATTACGGTTTGGTACAAGGATATGTGTAAGATCAAGCTCAATCTGTATACAATATAGGTCTCGATGGGCCTGTTCAATCATCTAGATTAGCATGTTTCCTTTCATAAACGGTGCAAAAAATTCTGAGTATCTTGGAATGCTTTCTTTCTTTTTCTTGGAATGTAAAGGTTGTGACAGTGTAAACCATGTGTCCTGCAAATTGCAGTTTGCATCTCAAGAATAGTTGATGTTAGTGTAGGATTCTAAATCTTTTTCTCACATTGCATAATGGTAAATGTAATATTCATGCCCTGATTCAGCTAAGATCTAACTGAGCGATGTTGGTTTTTCCATCTCCATTGAGCAGGTCGCTTGAGTTAATGTGCACCATATAGTGCTTTGTCTCTGTTAAATTGCTTATGAGATCAGTAAAGTGCTATGGATATATGAAGCACAGCTGAAGAAGCCCATAGTGTTTCATACCAGTGAATGATCAATATTTTGTCTGTTTCAGATCTTAGTACCACTAGAGATGGAAGGAAGAATGACAGATTTATGGTAAACCCTGGTAAATATTCGTGGGAGGTCAACAAGTGGCGCGCTGATTAAGACTGCTACAACACTTTGTGGTTCATCTCCAATTAGTGATGGCGAGAATGAAGATCCCAAAGCGTTATGTCATAGTATTGCTGACATTCATCTGCACAAATGTTTGTTACGTTGAGCGTGTGGGTTTCTCAATTGCGTACACCGTAGCAGCTGATGCAATCAACGTGAATCAAGCAAACAAGGGCCTGATACTCTCCATGTTCTATTATGGTTATGTTTTGTCACAAATTCCTGGTGGATGGGCAGCTCAGAGATTGGGAGGGAGACGTGTTCTGCTGCTGTCATTCCTGTTGTGGTCCTTGATATGCGGTCTAATTCCACTGGACCCCAACAGAGCAGTCATTCTGGTCCTTTCTCGCCTTTTTGTTGGTGTAGCACAAGGTTTCATATTTCCTGCCATTCACACAGTCCTGGCACAATGGGTGCCACCGCAGGAGCGCTCTCGCTCAGTGTCATTAACAACCTCAGGGATGTACCTCGGGGCAGCTTGTGGCATGTTGTTTTTTCCAAGTCTGGTGAAGCACATGGGACCCCAATCTGTATGTTTAGTCGAAGCAGTACTTGGAGTAGCATGGTCTGTAATATGGTTGAAGTTCTCCAGTGAGCCACCTCGCACTGACCTTCCAAAAGTGGCAATGCCAAAAGTAGCATCTCGGGAGAAGATTAAGGCGCAATCAGTAGGGGTTGTTGCACCTCGCACTGTAAAGATACCATGGCGAAGGATTATCTTCAGTCTACCTGTTTGGGCAATTGTCGTGAACAACTTCACCTTCCACTATGCCTTGTATGTTATCATGAACTGGCTGCCTACCTATTTCGAACTAGCCCTTAAGCTTAGCCTCCAAGACATGGGATCGTCAAAGATGCTTCCCTATTTCAACATGTTTATATTCTCCAACATTGGTGGAGTGGTTGCTGATCACTTGATTACAAAACGGATCTTATCAGTTACCAAGACAAGGAAGCTCCTAAACACCATTGGGTTTATTGTCTCGGCTGTTGCACTCATGGCCCTCCCTTCATTCGGGACGCCCTCAGGGACTGTGATATGTTCATCGGTATCCCTTGGTTTTCTGGCTCTAGGAAGAGCAGGGTTTGCCGTGAACCACATGGATGTTGCTCCAAAGTTCGCCGGCATAGTGATGGGAGTTTCCAATACAGCTGGGACATTGGCTGGGATAGTTGGCGTTGGCCTCACGGGAAATATTCTGGAGGCTGCAAAGGCTTCTAACATGGATCTAACGAACTCGGAAACCTGGAAAACAGTCTTCTTTGTTCCAGCATACCTCTGTATTTTTAGTTCAGTCATTTTCTTGGTCTTCTCAACTGGTGAGAAGATTTTCGAATAGAGGATGATTATTTTTGCCTGTTCTTTTCTTGTCATTTACGGGCAGTGAGACAGGATAGGAACACGGGAATATCACATGTATTTTATTCATTATATCTGTCAGATTTCAGAGCTCGGACTGCATCCCACACATATTGAGAGTTATGTTATGTTAGGAGGAATAACACTTGTCTGTAGTAAATTGTGTTATCTGGAATCATCCTATAACTCTGTTATTCCAGCTGGCTGGTTGGCCTATTTACAAGCAGTATTACGTTGTGTAATTTGCTGGGCATACATGATCTCTGTTTTGTAAGTCATTTTCCTGGGTAGGAAATAATGTGAATTGTGCAGCAAGAAGTCGAGAATAGGAGAAGTTTATAGGAAGCCTACAATATTATGGTCAAATTAAGATTGAATCATATGCAAAGGTAAGATGAAGATATTATTATATGCTATTACAAACGCTCTTATATTTCTTTACAGAGGGAGTACTTATTAAGGCCTTTGCCTTGTTCTTCATGCATATGAATACCTCATGGTCACAAGGCAGCAGCTTTTACCACTGTGCCAAGGCTCCCTTCTCTTCATGCATATGAATGTAAAAGAGAAATTTCAATGTTTTGAATCAAATGGATAAATAGTGGGGAAAATCTTCCTGTAGCGTATGCAGTCTTCCTTTTCTGAATCTCTTTCTGTAGCGTATAGTTCAGACACGACTTGCTCTCTTACACTTTTCATGGTTCAGGGACTAACCTATAGTTGCTGATCGCACTACCAGATAGAATATTTCTAGTCCCAAAAGTACTGCTGCAAGCACCATCTTCAACTTCTGGTTAGTCAATGTGTTCCAAGGTGCCTCCCATTCCTAATGAACTACAGGCGCGCTTCCACTAACTTCTACTCCCTCTGTAAACTAATATAAGAGTGTTTAGATCACTAAAATAGTAATCTAAACGCTCTTATATTAGTTTACGGAGGGAGTATTTGCCATTCCTCTCATCCTCTCTCGAGGCTCTCAACTCAATTCTTGTTAACTAGGAGCTACTTGCTTCATAAGAAGAGCTAACATATGAGGTGGGAGGAAGACTACGGTCAAAAAATGGGTATGCAAGTATTGAGCAGGAGAAGGAAATGCATCCTTATATAAAGGCACGTGCCACAGGCCGAGAGTGTTCACCTCTTTTCTAAAAAAAGTATATGAAGACACATGTACAAGAAAATAAAGTTGAAACATATGTGTGCTTCAACTCAACGATGGCTGCGATGACACATCTCACAAAAGCAGATGAGAGATATTTCTTTTTCTTTTAAGAATAAATGTTGCCTCTTTATTTATTAAACGTAAACAGAAATCTTGTCCGATATATTGCCCAGAATGCAATCTGGAGGAACAGAGAACCAGAATTTACAAAGTTCTTCCCCCATTCCAACCTTAGCTAATCTATCAGCGGCTCTACCACGTCATTTTATACTGCTGGAAACTCTTAAGCATCTCCTTAACCTCAGATGAGACATATTTCTTGAACGATACAGATGAGGTGAAATAAATGAGTAAATTAACTGTTGGCCTAACTTATTACAAGTATCAGAGGAGGTCTCGGGTAGAATAAAAGCTTTCATTTACATTGGCCCAACTTGTTACAAGTACAAGTGTTTACATTTGTTTTGTTGATTCTCATCTACCTCATGTGTTTTGCTCAAAGAAGAATTTTTTTACCCATGTGTCCATAATTTTACAGGGAAATTCAAGGATATTTCTATTGTTGTATCACTTTTTTTTTCAGTTTCATTGATTTACGTTTTTTGACCTTTCATTTATACAGGCGCATGAACTGCGAACAGGCGAAGTTTAGCTGCCCGGCATTGTCACCTATCCTTTCAAGTCAGCCTAGACAAACCCACCCTTCGATATGCAAAGTTTAAGCACCCATCAGTGGAGCTGGACAACTATAGTGACGATACAAATTTTGACATTTGAGAAGAGAAGGTGTCACCTGTCAGTGTCGCCGTTGGTGGAGTGGTATGACCACAATGGGCCATGTTGCTCCTATTCCCTGCGTGAGTCGGGGAGTAGCTGACAAACGCCCACCCCTATGAGAGTGCCTGCTATATAGGCTGGCTCGTTCTAGTTTCACGCTGACCGGTTTTGGTTTCTAGAACCTTTCCCAAACCAGTTTTTCCTTTTTCTCTGAACATGTTTTTTCCATTTTATATGTTTTCTCTATTTGGTATTTTTTTTGTTTTTTCGGTTCTTATTTTTTATATCTATTTGGTTTTTGTTGTTTTCTCATTGACTTTTTATAGTTGATTTTGATTTCATGAATATTTCTTAAAAAAATTGAAATATTATTGGCAATGGCGGACATTTTTTCAAATATGTGAAAGATTGTTGAAATTTTAAACATTTTTAAATTTCACGAACATTTATCAAATTCACTATCATTTTTTTAAACCGGTGATCATTTTTCAAAGTCGTGAATATGTTTAGATATACGAGAATAATTTTCAAATTAATGAACATGTTTTGACATTTGAAAATAAAATTTCAAATTCATGAACATTTTCCAAAATTTAGGAACACTTTCAAATTCGTGAATATTTTTTGAATTTTGGGAACATTATTTTTCAAATTGGTCAATACTTTAGCCATTCGAAAATAAAAATTTGAATTGCTGGATATTTTTGAAATTCGAGAACATTTTTTGAATTTCTGAACATTTTTTTTCAAAATCTAGGAACTATTTGATTTTTATTTTTTTGGTAATTGAAGTCATTTTCAAATTCATCGACATATTTTTCGAATTTTGTTGAACATTAAAATTCAAGATTTTTTTAAAACTCATGTGCATTTGATTGTTATCCCCAGACCCATGCACTGTATAGGAGCTCCTTATGGACCTCTTGTCAACCGTGCTGGAGATTTTTATTATGGCCTGGAATGTCATTTATGAGAGGGGGCTGGAATTTTCCCCTCAAAGTCGCTCTTGATCATGTGCGACAGAGATTGAGCCCTAATAATTCATGCCAGTAGTATAAATGGTGTTTCTCCTCTTTGACGCATTAAGCGTCAAAGTGACTGTCGTTCACATAGACACACCGAAGCTAGCGATCGACTGAGCTTGCCCATTTAACATGTATGTTGTTTTCGGTTTTGGGAACATTCTTCAATATTCCAAACCCATTTTTCCAGTTTCGGGAACCTTGTAGAAGGTTCCTGAACTGTTTTTTCTATTTGTTATCTTTATTGAATTTTTCATTTTTATTTTTCATTTTATATTTTACTTTTATTTTTTTGTTCTAGCTTCTTTTTGATCATTTTGATACATTCTCAAATTTCAATTTTTTTTAAAATATTTCATTTGAGAATATTTTTACAATTCTAGAAATGTTCGTGGTTTTTAAAAATATAAAATTTGAAAATATGTTCACAAACTGAAAAAGGGGTAAATTTTTTTTTCAAAATTTAAAAACAACTTGCATTTTAAAAGTGTTCGCGTTCTCCTATTATTTTGCATTTTCAAAAACTGTTCAATTTTTTAAAAAATGTTACTGCTTTTGTTAAATGTTTGCAAATTGGAAATAACTTTCATGTTTTTAAGGTAACGTCGTCCAATTTGAAAAGTTTGTTTGTGTTTGCCAAAAAAGTTCAAAATTTGAAACGTAATTCACGTTTACAAAAATATCATGTTTTTAGAAAATATTCAGACATTTGAAAAATGCTCACATTTTGAAAATGTTACTTTTTTGGAAAATGTGCAGAAATTTTAAATAATTGTTTCCATTTTTGCAAAAAAGGTTCAATTTATACGCTACGGTAGTCGTGTGTGCTACATAATCCAGTTTCGTACAGTTTCGGTTGCTATAGCATCGGGTTGCTACAAGAAACTGGTAAGCTACAGAAAAACCGATCGCTACAGTGTGTCTAAAGAAAAAAAACCAAGAATCCCCGTGAAAAACTGGGGTGGCTACTCTTTTTTTTTTTTTGTGAATTGGGGTCGCTACACGTGAGCGTGCCTGCGTGCGAGTGGGCCGGCGCAGGCGGGGCACAGGGCCTGTTTTGCACCGGCATTCATGGTTTTTTCTTTCTTGCGACTGGGTGCAAAAGGAACTGAGCTAATTTCATGGATATTTCGCAACAAATCGAGTTACAATTTCTCGTTTTCCCATCCTGTTTGAATTGGTCTTACAAGGTCTTATACCTGGCTGGAGGTGAGCAATGAACTTAGTATTGTATACTTCTTTATTATTCATGTTCGACTCAATAAAGATTCAGTTGTATATATGCTTGCTTTGTTCAAAACTAGGACGAAATGTCATTCATCTAAGCTTCCACATTCATTTTATGCACTCTTATACGTGAATGGTTATAAGTTGCTTCCACATTGACAAACTTTATTAAAACCATCCAGAAGTCCTGCTGAGGCATTTGGGGACATTATGATTGATTACCCGTAAGATACTTTTCCATTATCAATCCATAGTGCTAATTTATAATGTTTGAAACAAAATGAAAAATATACTAAATTGGCAGGTATGTTGAATGTACATCAGCAGAAATTCAGGCTTTGACATCTTTCAGAAAGCTGTACCCTGGGAACCGCAGGAAAGTAGTGAATAGCTGCATCAGCAAAGCTGCTAATTCCGTTGAGTCTGTTCAAAAGAGCGACGGTTCATGGTCAGTATTTGGACTCCATGCAAAAGAACACCATCTAATCGTGCCTCCAAACAGACATAGGTGGGAAAGATGTCTTTGAGCTGATTTTTAGTTGCTCAAAGGAAAGGGCTTCTAGAAAATTCCAACCTGTGATTTGACTTGGTTGCTTTGTTGTTATTGCAGTAAGTTTGGTAGCATCAGTTTTCAGAATTTGTATATTATATTTATCTGTATTCGTATATTCGGTTGGATGGTTTTGAATGAATACCAATATTAAATGCATATAACACTCGATTTTCTCTATATTGTAGGCACGGTTCTTGGGATGTTTGCTTCACTTGCGACACTTGGTTTGGAGTGGCGGGATTAATAGCTGAAAGGCCTGTGTGTTGCTCCGGCTCCAGTTGATCCTCTGCGTCGCCATCCAATCACCCATGATGTTAGCGACCAATCACCCATCCCCACCACGCCGACTTCCCCTCCCACTATGCCCTCTCCTGCCAACCCCAATACAAGCACAGAGAAGAATTAGTTTTCAGAGTTTTGTGTGGATGGCGAGCAGAAAAGTATAGAGGAATAGGGCATCGTTTGTTGTAGGTGGAAATTATACCGCGAGTAATTGTCTTCTTCATGTTCATGTAGCTGGCCATTTTTACTTCTCTTTACCGTGAGTAGTAATCTTGGTCTACCATTTGGTGTTTGCCAACTTGGTATACTGATCATTGTACCATTGCACTCTGCTTCCGGTTAGTAAAATACATGCACTGCATGTTCTTGAAATCAGCATTGTACTCCGTTTCTCCTTGATGAAATATGTTTTCTTGGAAGAAACATCAGACTACTTTAGGGATTGCAATATATTTTATCAACAAGGTAAATGGTGTGGCATGAAAAATTCAGTCTGTAGCGAAATTTAGTAAATCAAATATTCAGGAGGCAATTTTGTTTCAATTGGTTTTGGGTGAAGCAAATATTTGAGGATCAAGTACTTCTTTCCTGAGTACTAACTTGTGGTTCATTATTTTTACTGTATTCCTAGATGTTGAATACTCCCTCCGTCCCATAATGTAAGGCACTAGTGTCAAAAAACGTCTTACATTAGGAGACGGAGGGAGTAACTTTTTTTTTTTCAATTTTACAGGAGATAATAGGAGTCTTCAACAATTTGGGCACTCCGAGAGTGCCGGGTCCTGGCTGGTGGCAACTAGTACTTCCGTGTAGAGTGGCAATGAATTTGTGCAGTTTGTAAGAATCCGCAGATCATTTATTTGTAGACCAGGCATCGGTTGCAAAGGAGGCAACGGCAAGTGGAGGGACGTTTTTCCGGATGCCTCACATTCCCAACACATTGCACACCCATCTAACCCCTCCTGTTTTCCTGTCATTCCCATTTATCACTTTCTTCTTTCCATGTCTTAGTCTCATTTGTGTCGGTTTGGCGGCTTCAAATTGAGAAGTAGAGCTAGCTAAGATGGGTAGTAGACTAAAGGTGAGAGTGCTCATCAATTGGATATATACTCAGCTGGATTTGGAAGTATGAAGAGTAACCATATACTTAATATATACGTGTAAATGGTGTGGGCCCGTGTTAAGGTACTCATATTTTGTAGTGCAAAAAAGATCTCACCTGTGTGCTACAACTCGTCAATGATCTCCTGCTCTGATAAAGCAGAGCATAGGTATCTGAGTGGCAACAGTGATATCTCAACTCATCAATGGTTTCTTGTTTCCATTCCATCTCCATGAACGTAGAAATAAACCCGCAGACACTTGCAGAGTTCTTTTTCTCATTGCTCTGCAGTAAACCTGCAGACACTTGTCAATCGATTCAATGGTATTTTCATTTTTCCAGTAATTTTAATAGCCGAGGACTACCCAAATGCATCCATGTTAACTCTTGTGGCGATTAGTCTTAGGTGTTGGCTATCGTGACAGAGCTATCAATCAATACCCCGTCTGATCACCAGGACGGATACCGGCCGATCCTCCCCACGACAGAGGAACATGTATCTCCTTTATTTATGGGGCACTAGGGAACTTGGGCCGAAACCAAAAGTTGTTTTGGCACGTCAAAACATGGTACGTTCATACATGGGGTGTGATGGACCACATCCCCTTACTTTTCTCTCTTGGTTGTTTTCCAAGATCAGTTCCAACAATTAAATCATAATGATATACTCGGTTGTTGACAACACCAGTGGCAGTTACGTTTCAGGCACTGTAATGAGAATGAACATACATCACTATCCTCTTTAGGGAGAGAGAAACAGATGGTTTTTCAAAAGAAACTTTATAGCATTGAGTTCCATGGGTAGGAAGTATGGATTCATATACAACCATGAGTATTTCAAGTTATTTGAGGGCTTCTCTTTGTTGTTTTGTTTTCTTAACAAAATATATTTAGTTTTAATTATAATTTGCTAGAACTAATAATGTTGGATTTCCAATTAAATAAACAACAGAGAAGGCAGTCTACTTTTGTAACCACCACATCAAAATCGACGGTGCACTAAGCAGGTCCAGTCTACTAGGAAAGAAGTACCCATTGCTGGCTGATTGTCTCAACAATTGTAGTTACTACTCCCTCCGTTTCAAAATAGATGACCCAACTTTATACTAACTCTAACTTTGTACCAAATTTAGTATAAAGTTAGGTCATTTATTTTAAAACGAAGGGAGTATTAGCTAATCAAGTCAGAGTAGGTGGCCGAGAAGCTTCTTGCCGGTGCCCCAAAAGCAAAGCACATACTTTAGGGAGAAAATCAACTTATAAAGCTCAAAAAGTAAATAAAGACACGTGTGAATTGTCTAGTCAATTTTGTTATTGTAAATGTTTACGGGGAAAATTATTTTTTGGCAGGCTTATCATCTAAATATTCGCTTATGAGCACTAGTTTTGTTTTGTGGCGCCTCAGATCTGTTTCCCTTCGAACATTTACAGACATGACAATTTTCATATCTATTTTCTGGATCTTTTGATAACAGAAAATTATTTTCTCTGGAAGTATGTCGTTGAGAGACATTTGGCAGTTTTCCTTTTCTAATTTTCTTCCCGTAGCCTAGAGTTTAGACACGACTTTCTCTCTTATACGTTCTTTTTTTTCTGTACTAAGCTAGTTGCTGATGACATTACCAGTTAGAATATTTCCACTCCCAAAAGTACTGCAGCATGCTCCGGCTTCAGGTTTTAGTTAAACCAAGTGTTTCAAGATGCCTCACATTCCTAATGAACTACAGATGCACTTCCACTAACTTCTTCTAGTTGCCATCCCTCTACTCTCTCTGAAGTCTCTCAACTCAATTCTTGTTTATCTAGGTGCTGCTTGCTTGATAAAAACTAATAAATGAGGTGGGAGGAAGACTACTGTAAAAAAATGGGTATGCAACTATTGTGCAGGAGAAGGGCTTGCATCCTTCCTTATATAAAGGCACGTGCCATAGGCCGAGAGCTTTCTCCTCTTTTCAAAAAATAAATAAAATAAAGGCACGTGTACAAGAAAATAAAGTTTAGACATATGTGTGCTTCAACTTAACAGTGGCTGCGGTGACACATCTGACAAAAGTGGATGAGAGATATTTCTTGAACGATATGGATGAGGTGAAAGAAATGAGAAAGAGAAAAATTCACTGTACGTTATTAAACTTGAGCCGGGTGACAGTTTGGTACCACTACTTCAAAATACCCTAACTACGGTCTAAGTATTTGCGCATAGGGTTCACTTTGGTCCATTTGTATGATTTCATGTACGTATTTGCTGACTTGACCGAGTCAGCGGCCGCCAGCTCGCTTTGACCACCACCTGGTCGATACTAGGGTGAATACTAGTCGATTGCAAAAACGCCATGACAGACCGCATCAGCTCGCTGTTTCCCTCCTCCCGCACCTGCTCGTTGTCTCCTCTCCTCCCGCACCCTCTCTGCTCGTCCTCGCTGCCGGTTTGTCACCCGCTCGCCGTTGGAGTTGCCATGCCTCGGTTTCTCACCACGCAGAAGCAAGAACGTATTTAGCCTGACTGGCCGAGGGGCAAGCAGCAGTGGCTCACACTGCGCCTGCGCGACCTCGGCTGCACGTCCGCCGCCGCGTCGCGGGGCCACGCGCCCGTCGCTGCCTCGGCCTCCGTGCGCCCGGCCCCAGACGCGTTGGGGGAGGGGGGAGGAGGAGGAGGAGGACTGGCGCGAGAGCCGGCGGCGGCGAAGGCAGAGGAGGAGGGAGAGGAGGGACGTGGGCGGCGGAGGCAGCGGCGTGGCGCCTGCTGGGGACGTGTGGTGCACGTGCACCCCGGGGATTCCCTTCGCCGCCGAGGCGTCATCCGTGGACTGCGTCGTGGTGCGCCACCACACGGCGGCTCCGGGCCGCCGCGGGGACGGGGAGAGGCGACACCGGGAGGTTTGTACTGGCTTCTCCTTGCTTTTGCTTGATTTTCAGATGTGGAGATGGCCACTTTGTGTGTCTCCCCGTGCTGAAACTTTGAACGAATTTCCAACAGAATCTCCATCCTGTTCTGAACCGACTTCTGATTTCTGTTTGAAAGAGGACCGCCGAGCAGCGGGCGCGCAGGGTCACCATGGGGGAGCACATCGTAGGTGGTTTCAGACTATCAGGGGGTCCATGCTCAATCTTATGCTACTAGTAGCCATCATATGTAGCCCATGGTCGATAACATGAACTACGAGGTACCCCCTACCGCCCTCCACAATGTGCAGCAGATTTCAGTTTGCACACCATCATCTTGCTCAAGTCTACATTGTCTCTCAACCACATCGTTTACAGGAGCTACTCGTGCTGGAGGACAGGATCGGCTACGTAACCACAGGGCTGCGCGAAGACGAGATCGTCCGCGGCCTTAGGGTTGGCAAACACCTGCCGTTCGACCGCAAGCATTTCTCAACAGAGACGGAGCGGAGCTGCAGCATTTGCCAAGTTTGACGATGAACTTGCTCCTTTCGATTCAGTCCCCATGTCACATCGGCATCGGCTCTTCAGAAAGACACGATCATGGTTTTCTTTCACTAAGCCATGACGAGACCCCCGGAGCCACCCCCGCCCCTGCGGTGGTCGGCCGAAAACATGTTTTAGAGCCTATGCATCCGGGTACTCCTTATCCAACCACTCATTCTTGCATCATAATCCGTAAAAATAATTTTCTCTTTTTTGTTTCTCTCATATAGAACATGTATTTGTACTTCAACTTTGCAGCACAACAAAGCTTTCTATGTAGAATGTGGGATAAAACTTACAGATTTTTTGGTCCAACATAAATATACAAAATGAGATTTGTTTGATTAAAAAAAATCTTATTTTTCATATTTATGTCGGACAAAAAAATCTGAAAGTTTTATCTCACATTCTAGTTACAAAGTTATGTCGTACTGCAAAGTTTGAAGTTCAAGACATGTTTTATATGAAAAGAACGAAAAAGAGAAAATTCTATGTAATAAGGTAGTTGTGTAGCACAGATCTCAAAGCAACATTGGAATGCTAGGATAATGAGGCCCGGGTGCATAAGCTCACAAAATCTACATTCGGTGGTCGGCGACGTTCTCGTCGGCTCCTCGCGACGGCAGGACGGACTGGCGCCCCGGAACCCTCTTCCTCGACCAGCCACACAACTTTTTCTTCCTACGGGATGAAGGAATGGATCTCGCTTGGAACTGAGATGGTGCTATTGGACTGCCTCATTCACGTTGGCCACCGGGTGTTCCCGGCGCGGCGCAGGCTCACCTTGGTGCCGGGTGCCATTGATCCTAGCTCTGGTTCGGCGGCAAAGTCGCCTGCTGCGGGATCGCGTTTTGAGCCCCTGGCCATGGACGAAGTCGCCGATCTGCCTGAAGCGGAGGGGGTGGGGGTCCAGGCGGCAAATATGGTCCTTTCCCAAGCAGATCATGATGAAGAGGGCGGTCCTTGGACCTCCGTGTCTCGCCGGAAGAAATCAAAGGAGGAGCTATTGCAGGAATTTTGGAACGATGTCGGTTTTCCGACGCCGGCGTCGCGAGTATGGGAACGTCGGGGTTCCGCGTCCCCGGAGACATCGGCCGGCCAGGAGTGCCTGGGTTCGTCTCATGAGCCGTCCGCTCAGGCTCGGCCAGATGGAGCGCCAAAATCGCCAAAGCCGTCGCCGGCGACACCAAGGCAGCGCCGAGGGGTATGCATCAAGCCTTGGAGAGGGCCACTCCCCCGTCCGCTGATCACGCCACCGGTGGCGCTGGCCGCATTCATGCCGGATGCGCTGGCCGATCCGTCATCTTCGGCGGAGCAAAGTCAAGGGACCGTAACGCTCGCGGCAACGCATGCATGCAACGATCATGCATCCAGTCAAACAACGCTTCGTCCCATGGGCCTTTTGCATGCTGAAGGGCCCAGCAAGGGCCATGCTGCTCGTTTGGGACTTACTATGAGCATCTTCAACAGGCGTGCCAAACTAGCGCCGCGCCGCAAAATCCCCCGTTTTAGCGCGCGCGCAACCGGAATAATTGCTCTCGCGGACGCGCGAAAAAAATGCGCGCGGCCTACGTAGTCCAGCGCGTGGGCCGAAACGCAATCGCGCATCGCTTATTTGCTGCGCCCGCTCCCGCGCGCTGGACTCTCGCGCGCTCGCTCGCACCTCCCACCCCCCATCCAGCCGCGCCGCCGCCGACGACTGCGCCACCCGGCGACCGTTCCGGCGCTTCCCCGGCCTATCCCCGTCCCGCGCGCGCTTTCTCCGGCCCCCCTCTAGTCCCGCCTCCCCGCGCGCGTGCTAGTCCTCCGACGAACAGCGCCCGCACGCTCGCTGCCGCTCGGCGCCCACAAGGTGTTCGACAAAACACCTAGAAGGTATGTATTGCTCAGGCGGCGGCTAGAAAAGATGTGGAAAGAGCTTTTGGGATTTTGCAAGCCCAATTTGCTATTGTGAGAGGACCGGCTAGATTTTGGGATCAAGAGATGCTTTGGTACATAATGCACGCTTGTGTGATCATGAACAACATGATCATCGAGAATGAGCGTGGCCAAGATGTAGACTACTCTCAGTATGAGCTCTTGGGATATCCCGTGCGAGTGCGACGGCGGGCTGAAAGGATGGCCCGTTTTGTTGCCTCCTATCATATGCCATTCGACGTCCCGCAGCGCATAATGATCTTCAGAAGGATCTCATTGAGGAGTGGTGGGCATGGAATGAACGACAAAGAGCATCATGATTTGTGCGTTCGTTATTGTATTGTTGAACTATTTGTTGTGTTTAATTGCACTATTTGTTGTATTAAACGATAAATTGTTTGTTTGAGTTGTAATAAACGAAATTGAACTATTTATTTTTGTTTGTTTTGATCTTTTTGCTTCTGTTTTCAAATGCATATGTTGTTTGTGCGAGTCGCGCGCGCTGCTGGAGCGGCGTGCGCGCGCTGCATTTTAGCGCGGCTGCTGGAGCCAGCGCTGCGCGCCGCGCCAAACCAGGCGATGCGCGCGCGGCATATCTGTTTTTTGCGCGCGGCGTGACCTACGCCTGTTGGAGATGCTCTATCAAAAGAGCCGACGTAGGCTTCAACACGGTCATCATGTATGGTTTATGGTTTAACCAACCTCATGACCAAACTTGTATCTCACTCTCCGTAGTTTTCGGTGAATAAAATTTGGTCGTTCAGCCGACGTATTTCTTCGCCAAACGCATCTACGCCCTAATACTGCCTCCATCTGCGCGCCGCCAATGTACGCTGCTGCCCTGCGCCGGCCATCGCCGCAGGTCATGGCTGGCCGGAACGGCAACGCGCCTAAGGGGCCTCCTCTGGCTGGAGTTGCGATGCCGAACCCCGGGCCACCCGCCGGCTTTGGTGCTGCTGCCGGACCCTTCCGCTTCGGTGCTTCGTCATCGTCTGCCCATCCTTCCGGCCAGCGGGCTGCTCCGACACGCCGACACCGGTTGTCTTTGGGGCCGGCAACACGACTACGCCGGACGCTACTACTCGCCGCAACAAGACCAAGCGCAAGGGGGGGGGGGCGTGATGCCGCTGTTGTTCCCCCGCCTGCGCGACCTCCACCGATATTCCCGCCGCCTGCTACGGTGCCCGCTCCCACCAAGCATGTTCCTGAGGCTCGAGACACTGCTCCGGTGGTTGTGCCCTCCGCCGAAGGCCTGAAGCCACTGAACGTGGGCCGAAAGGAAAACGAACTGGTCTTTGGTGTTTCAAATGTCGTTCAGATGATCATCTTTCCAAGGATTGCACGGCGATTCATTTCTGTCACATTTGCGACAATTACAAGCACCCTTTGCATCGGTGCCATGTGCTTAAGCAACCGAGGCCTACCGCGTCGCTCGGTGGATGTGGTTTAGTTAACGATATGTTCCTGCAGTTGCCGGACTTGCTATTCACGAAGCACCTTGCACCTCCAACCCTGCCGACTGCTTTGGTTACGATCTTCGGTGGGTCTTTGTCCGCTGTTGTGGTTGAGGTAGAGGTCGCCAAGATCGCATCGGTTCAGACATCTTGGAAGTGGGAAGCCGTACCCCATGGAGACAATGCTTTCTTAGTTTGTTTCCCGTCCGTGGAGGTTTTGAAGCGCGTGTCAGCTTTTGAGTATAATGTCAAATCACAAGATGTGAAGATTGCTTTAGTGAACGGAAAGTTGAAGAGATTTCATCGATTCTCCCTTTGCAACCTGTTTGGGTACATGTCACAGGTGTCCCACCACCCCTCCGCCATTTTCTTGGTTTGTGGGTGGTAGGATCAACCATTGGCGCCACACAAGACGTTGACTTGGTTTGCTTGCGCCGTCATGGTATTGTGCGCATCCAGGTGGTGATCCACTCTTTGGATATTTTTTCCAAAAAAGACGGTTCTGATGAAGCCTCGGTCTCCTTGGATGTCTATATAAAGCTTAATGGGTATGCATTTCAGTTTGTACCGGAGGAGGAAGATTTTTTCCCTGACGTTGATTTTATTCCACGGATTTGAGAAAACCATGATGATGGACGTGACGACGGCGCTAACAGAGATGAGGATATGCCTGATAAGGATGCTAACAAGAGGTCAAAAAGCGTTCAAGCTGTTGATTAAAATTCCGCGTCGGGTCTCAAGTAAGTGTTGTGGTCCCCATGCAGTCTACGCAACGAATAGTGCATACTGCTACTCTTGAGTCATCTGTTGTGAGTCTGCCAGAGGATATGGATACACACATGCACGTACCGGTGATGCAGGAGTCCATGGATGCATGCATACCAATGCAAGACGAGTTGGAGAAGGGCAGGTCCACAAGGTGCGCCACTATGCATGTAATGGCATCTCCAGCCATTGGCCCCCAGGGGGCGTATAAAAGCGCCGCCTGGAGATGAGCCGGCGAAAAAACCAGCACTGGGGGCGAGTCGGTCCCCAGCCGTCAGCCCCCAGGGCCGCCCCCAGGCGCGTATCTTAAAAAAAAACAGAACCGTTCGATGAAATTATGATAAAAACTAGTTAAATTTCGGCCAAATATTACAAATTTCGGTGAAATTCGGCCAAACATTACATTAACCTAATCTAAAAAAAAGAAATGGGCTGAAGTCGTCGCCGTTGTCGTCGTCGGTCTTCTCCTCCTTGACGCGGGTGCCCCTGCTGGACCCCTGCCCGGCGTCACCATGGCAAACAGGCGGCGGCGCGTAGTCGTCGTCGTCGCTGTTGCACAAGACGACGACCCCGCCTTCCTCGCGGCCGCGTCGGCGCTCCTCGAAGCGGCGTAGGGCGGCGCGCTGGCGCTCCTTCTCCTTCTCGCGGCGCGCCTTCTCCATCGCAATGGAGTCCTGGCGCGCCCATTCGAGGGCCGCGTCGTCGTCGTCGTCGAACTTCGCCTTCACCGGCGCTAGCCCTGGCTCCGTCTTCACCGGCGCCAGCCCCGGCTCCGTCTTCACCGGCGCCAGCCCCGGCTCCGTCTTCACCCGTGTGGACGGCGGCGAGGGGCGGGGCTGGTGTGGGCGCTGGTGAGTGGAGGCCACCGGCTTTTATAGTCGGGTTGCGCCCGTGTGTACGCGTGCGAGGGAGGGGAGGCGTCGGTGCGCCGTCCCGTGACGCGCCGCCCGTGAGGAATCAATGGCAAGGCTGACCGGCGGCAGCCTTGCCATTGATTCCCCGCGGAAACCGAGGCCGTTGGGGGAAGACGAGGCGCCGAGTCGCTGACGCGGCTGGCCCGCGTCTTTTTCGCACCAAAACAGCTCGCCCCAGCGCCCCCAAGCGCCCCCAGCGCGCCGGGTTCGGCCTGGGTCCGCTGGCGCTGTTTTCGGCCCAAGCCGGCAAAAATCGGGCTCCTGGGGGCGCGACTGGGCCGTTTTTTCGGCGCCGGCGCGAAAAAATCGCCTGGGGAGGCCTTCCTGGAAGCGCGGCTGGAGATGCCCTAACGGATGCTGCAAACGACTCGGCTGCCCACGTGAAGGCAACAGCAGTTGTGCACGGGCCACCGACACAGCCAACCGCGGCGGTATCTGTATGTTTCACTGGGCACGGTGCCCCGGCTTCAGTGCTGCTCCAGTCGGCCGTGCATCTGGCCGCAACACCAGCCGCACACAGTACTGTGCATGGTGCTACCCCGACTCCGACGCCGCTACAGCCGGCCTTGACTCCAGCCGCGCATGCGACACTTCCTGCTGCGGTTGGCATGCGGGAATTCAGGACGTCGCCAACGATGGGGTCTCCAGTTCGTGTGGCCGTTGTCGTGGTGCCACTTGGCCCAGCGGCGGATCGTGCTAGAGGATCTTCTTCGGCATCTGATGCGGGTGTTCCGATGGGACCTGTGACGCGTCCATCTTCACCACCCCTTGGGACGCTTCAGACGGCGCCTGCTTTGCAGAGAACTACATCAACTACTCCGCTGAAGACTTTGACGGGGACTACGTCCGGAGGGTTGGCTACACCCCTGCGACGTAGTAACCGTCACTCCCTCAATGTTGATGGTTCTTTCTCGACTGATGAGAACTCTCTTGCGAAGGCAATGCGCCTCCAGGCTTCGAGGAATTTGGACCCCACGACAGGTACCTCGTCCGCTCAGTCATTTCTCTCTTTGTCCGACAACCATATTTCTACCAGTTTAAATAAAGTCAGTGTATCTATGAGAAATAATGATAATGAAATTAATTTGTCGGTACGGGTGCTTAAACATACGGAGACCGACCTCTTAAAGGTTTCTCCGAAATGTAAAGCCACCATACCTGACCCTGAAACCGAGGAGGATGATGAAGCGGATGCCAAATATGATGGTGCGCTTATATCCCACTTGGTTGGTGAGGTTACGGAGGTTGGATTGGATGATGCAAGACCTAGGTCCATGTTTTGTGACTTCATGGCGTCTTCATGGAAATCTAAATCGCACTCCTCTAAAAAGAAACAAAAACCACCCAAGAAGGCGAAGAGTTCAACACAAACCCAAGTTTCCACATGAGAGGCATGTTTTGGAATAGCAGAGGTCCCTCAGACTTGGCTAAACATAAACATGTAAGTGATTGTGTCCGAGAACACGATTTGGATTTTGTGGCAATTTCTGAGGCTGGCAAGTGCGACTTTCGCCCGCATGTCCTCGATCACCTATCAGGAGGTTTCGACTACACATGGCATAGTCAACCAACTCGTGGAAGATCTGGAGGAATCCTTCTTGGGATAATGACAACAACTATGGACTTGTTGGCCTTTTCGATCGATGAATTTCATATAAAATTTCACCTGCGGAATAGAGCTGAAAATTTTACATGGACTCTTGTCGCTGTCTATGGGGCTGCCCAGGATGAGCATAAATCTGCTTTCCTTCAGAAATTGGTTAACCTAGCTAAGAATAACCCGTACCCAATGCTTATTGGAGGGGACTTTCACTAGTGCAAAACCGGGCTTTAGTCTCGGTTCGTAAAGGCCTTTAGTGTCGGTTCCCTAACCGGCACTAAAGAGTGGGGACTAAAGGTCCCCCCCCCTTAGTACCGGTTCGGCACGAACCGACGCTAACGTGCCACCACGTGGCACGAGCTATGCCCGGGTGCGTGTAGGATATTAGTACCGGTTGGTAACACCAACCGGTACTAAATGTTTGGGGGTGTTTTGGTTTTATTTTTTATTTTTCCTTTAATTTTTTGTTTTCAATTTAATTTAGTGATTATTTTACATTATAATGAGTTGTTAAATCATTAGGTGAAAGTATCGCAGATTAGTTTCGACTGGATGCATGTGGATCCAAGCTAAGTGATCAAGTATATGACATATCCATATTATACTTGATCACCTAATTAAGTGATCAAGTATAATATGAATATGGCATATACTTGATCACTTAACTAGGATCCATCGAGCTGAAACTAATCTGCGGTTTCTTTCATAAATGATATAATAACTCATCATCATCATATTAATATAAAAACTCTTGCATCATATCATCAACAATAGTATACTAGCTAGCTAAAAATCATCATAGTCGTCATTACCACTATTTAATCATAATAGTCATTACCGCTATCTAATCACCACCAACACTAGCTTAAAGAAGAAACATTCACTTGTACCAGAAGCAAAGATATCATCGAGTTCAACATGGTCATGATATTATAAGCGTTCATAACACCACAAAAGCAAATCACTCTTTGAGATTAAGTTCAGGATGAAGAACACGGACATGAGAGGACAAGTACTAAGAGCATGAACTAGCTAAATCACTCCTGGTGCTCTCTCTCAGGTAAAATAGCATAGAACATGTATAGCTCTCTTGATTCATCATACTGGAGCATGCAGATGAACCTATCTCCTAATCGTGGGCTGCGCTTCTCATTGCTGCCCCTAGTACTTCTCTGGGATCGTTAACAATTTTGCTCGAATCTTTCACTATTAAGCATTCATCGCTTTTAGAAATCCTGAATGCACTCATGTGCAATGTAGGATATCTTGGCCATAAGCTAACCATTGACATGCGACCTTTAGTCTCGATCCACTGAGGCACAACTGTCATCAGGAGTCCCTGTTGAAGAACATCGTATAGTAATTAATATACTTAGCAATGAAAGTTTACCTTCAAAAATAATGTATGCAAAAGATGCATTGAGGATAAATAGTAAAAATCTTACCATCTTTCCTAAATAGATGTGACCGTAGTTCAATACGATCACTATTGGTCGCACGTTTTGAGTACTAACATTTCTAAGTGTAGGAAGAAAATTTGTCTTGACAGTATGAAGATCCTCAAGCCCTGAAACATAATGACTTATCTCCTCGCAGTTTAGTTCAGCTCCGGGACAGTAGTAGGTCATGTCTACCAAGCGCCGGACATGTTTGCTTGAATGGAAATAAATGTCAATAGAAATTAGTTGTCAACTATTTTTGAATAAACAATATCAAAGACATAAATATGATTGAGAAACTCACATAATGGTAGAACTGGAGGCGTTTGCACATCGACCCAGATGTCTCTATTACCTTCAATATCATCTTCCAGACGAATATCAAAGGTGATAACCATATCAGGCTCAAATGCATAAGCCTTGCATAGTGCTTGCCAAGTTTTGCATTCAAAATAGGTGTATGTGTTTGCATTGTATAATTTGACGTTGAAAGTATAATCATGCTCGGTCTTCAGGTAAACTCTCTTTACCTCCATAGTTTCCATAGCACTAAAACCTATCTTATCTAAGACAAAAATTCTTACATGGCATGGAATGCGCTAGTAGAATAGTGAAAATTCAAAATTATAAGTTGCAGCAAATGAAGCATATATAAGTCATGCATAATTACGAAAAAAACTTGTCGTTGTGACTTACTGTATCCACTTCGAAGGTCTCATCCATCTTGATGCTGAAGCGCCTATCATCAACAAGGAAATTTCTGTCGCACAGGCCGCGCTAGTCTTCGCAGTATTCGCACATAATGAAATCTTTTTCATCGTCAAACAACATTTCCTATGTTCATATAGGTGAAACATTAAACACTTACTAGTTCTATTAATTCAACTAATTCAACTACTTCTATTAATTCAACTAATTCAACTAAGCATTTACTAAAAATAAACTTGTTCTATTAATTTTCTTACTAAAATAAAGTAGCTAGTTCTATATAGTAATATTTTAATTAGATCATCAAATCTCAGATACCTAAATTTTCTTACTAAAAATAAACTAGTTCTATTAATTCAACTAATTTAACTAAGAATTTACTAAAAATAAACTAGTTCTATTAATTTTCTTACTAAAATATAGAAAGTACCTATATATAGTAATATTTTAATTAGATCATCAAATCTCATATACCTAAATTTTCTTACTAAAAATAAACTAGTTCTATTAATTCAACTAGTGCAACTAAGCATTTACTAAAAATAAACTAGCTAGTTATATTAATTCAACTAGTTCAAATAATCTCATATACCTAAATTTCTTATTATAAATAAACTAGTTCTATTAATTTTCTTACTAAAAAATAAACTAGTTATATTAATTCAACTAGTTCAAATCTCATATACCTAATTAATATCTAGCTAATTCATCTAACAATTGACATTAATATTTAGCAACTTTTCTATCTAATTCATCTAACATTAACATTCTAACATTCTTATCTATGTAATTCATCTAACATTCATCTAAACAACAGAAAACAGAAAATAAGTAAAAACATATGTGTGTGTACGAGCGGGGGACGGCGGCGTACGGGCGGCGGCGCGAGACGGCGACGCGACGGGGATGGCGCGACGACGGGCGGTGGGCCAGGGGCGACGACGCGATCGAGACGGCGACGTACGGGGCGGCGGCGCTATACGGCAACGACGGGCGGCGGGGGCGGCGAGGTCGGCGGGGCCGGCGAGGGCGGCTCGCGATGGGCGACGGCACGGCAGCGCCGGCAATGTCACGCGACGAAGTTGGAGAAGTGGTGGTCGATGAAACTGAATTTTTCGTAAGTGTCATATATATAGGAGGGGCCTTTAGTACCGGTTGGAGCCACGAATCGGTACTAAAGGCCAATTTTGGCCAGGTCAAGCGGCGGGAAACGACCCCCTTTAGTACCGGTTCATGGCTCCTACCGGTACCAAAGGCCCACCATTAGTACCGGTTGGAGCCACCAACCGATACTAATGGGTGTGCGCTGCCACCCGCGGTGGACAATGTTTAGTCCCACCTCGCCGAGCGAAGGGCAACCACACTGGTTTATAAACCCAGCCGCGGCTGCTCCTTCGAACTCCTCTATATAGCGGGCTTCTGGGCCAAACTGTGCTGCGCTGCCCTATGAGCCTGCTAGCCCTACTGGACCTGAATTTTCACACCCGAGGTCTGGCAGGCCCACTAGGCAGCGCACCAACAATTTTTATATACTTTTTTCTTTTCTGCAATATTTATTTTTTCTATTTATTTTTGAGTAATTTTTTTATATAGTTTTTTCTTTTCTGCTATATTTATTTTCTTCTATTTATTTTTGAGTAGTTTTTTTTGTTGTATTTACTTTCTCTATTTATTTTTAAGTAATTTTTTATATAGTTTTTTTATTTTCTTCTATTTATTTCTGAGTAGTTTTTTTTTTCTGTATTTAGTTTCTTTGTGAATATTTCTAAAGGCCAACAAATTGGTGACATCGCTTTGAATGCTGCATACTGAACGCAAAAAAGTTTGGAGTTCAAATAAGTTTAAAAATGGAAGTGCCCGTGTAACAGATGAGTTCTCATCCGAAACCCTGATACTCCCAAAAGAGATTGTCCAGTTTGTACACGAAGTGCATCCAATTTTTTCCGTGACCCTCTCTACTCTTTTGCACATGCTATGCGGGTGAAATGATGATACCATGCCAAGTTTTAATATTTTCAGAGTTTATTTTGTAGTGATTTTCAATTTCATGATCATTTAGCTCTCTAAACAAATCGGCAAATGACTGAAAAACAGCAAATGATGTCAGAACGTGTTGGAAATTAATGACGCCGCTTTGAATGTTGCATACTGAACGCAAAAAGTCTGGAGTTCAATTAAGTTTAAAAAAATGAAGTGCCTGTGTAACAGATGAGTTCTCGTCCGAAACCCTGATACTCCGAAAGAGATTGTCCAGTTTGTACATGAAGTGTGTCCAGTTTTTGCCGTGACCCTCTCTACTCTTTTGCACATGCTATGCGGGTGAAATGATGATACCATGCCAAGTTTCAATATTTTCAGAGTTCATTTTGTAGTGATTTTCAATTTCACGGTCATTTAGCTCTCTAAACAAATCGGTAAATGACTGAAAAACAGCAAACGATATCAGAACGTGTTGGAAAACGTCGCTTTGAATGCTGCATACTGAACGCAAAAAAGTCTGGAGTTCAAATAAGTTTAAAAAAAATGAAGTAACTGTGTAATAGATGAGTTCTCGTCCGAAACCCTGATACTCCGAAAGAGACTGTCCAGTTTGTACACGAAGTGCGTCCAGTTTTGAAGTGACCCTCTCTACTGTTTTGCACATGCTATGCGGGTGAAACGATGATACCATGCAAAGTTTCAACATTTATAGAGTTCATTTTGTAGTGATTTTCAATTTCACGGTCATTTAGGTCTCTAAACAAATTGGTGAATGAATGAAAAACAACAAATGATGTCAGAACGTGTTTCAAATTGATGACGTCGCTTTGAATGCTTCATACTGAACGCAAAAAAAGTCTGGAGTTCAAATAAGTTTAAAAAATGAAGTGCCAGTGTAACAGATGAGTTCTCGTCCGAAACCCTGATACTCCGAAAGAGATTGTCCAATTTATACACGAAGTACGTCCAATTTTTGCCGTGACCCTCTCTACTCTTTTGCACATGCTATGCGGGTGAAATGATGATACCATGCCAAGTTTCAACATTTTTAGAGTTCATTTTGTAGTGATTTTCAATTTCACGGTCATTTAGCTTTCTAAACAAATCGGTAAATGACTGAAAAACAAAAAATGATGTCAGAATGTGTTAGAAATTGATGACGTTGCTTTGAATGCTGCATACCGAACGCAAAAAAGTTTGGAGTTCAAATAAGTTCAAAAAATTAAGTAACCGTGTAACAGATGAGTGGAGACCGAGTGAGTGGAGAGAGTGAGGGCGTAAACATGTAAAAATATACATCAAAAATACATTGATTATCAATGATCTTTTTGTGTACAATCTGAATTGTCAATATGATTCCTCAACGGTTTAGAAACCGGTGAAAACTCATATTGCGACCACAAATTCTACACATAGAGTTGAATGAAGATCAAGTGCTTGTGATAGTTTGAGAAGTAACATATTAAAGGTGGTAAAAATCTTGCTAGGGGAGCGAGGTGGGACTAAAACAGCCTGCTGATACGTCTCCAACGTATCTATAATTTTTGATTGCTCCATGCTATATTATCTACTGTTTTAGGCAATATTGGGCTTTATTATCCACTTTTATATTACTTTTGGGACTAACCTATTAACCGAAGGCCCAGCCCAGATTTGCTGTTTTATGCCTATTTCAGTGTTTCGAAGAAAAGGAATATCAAACAGAGTCGAAACAGAACGAAATCAACTGGAGAAGTTATTTTTGGAACGAAAGCCACCCGATAGACTTGGACCCCACATCAAGGAAGGAACGAGGAAGCCACGAGGGTGGGGGGTGCGCCCCCTGCCTCGTGGGGCCCCCGAGTCTTTAAAGATTTGAGAACACTTGATGTATGTCTTGCGTGGGATACCCGTGGTGACAATGGGGTATTCTATTGATCCACTTGATGTATGTTTTGGTGATCAACTTGCGGGTTTCGTGACATTGGGAACCTATGCATAGGGGTTGGCACACATTTTCGTCGTGATTCTCCGGTAGAAACTTTGGGCACTCTTTGAGGTCCTTTGTGTTGGTTGAATAGATGAATCTGAGATTGTGTGATGCATATCGTATAATCATACCCACGGATACTTGAGGTGACATTGGAGTATCTAGGTGACATTAGGGTTTTGGTTGATTTGTGTCTTAAGGTGTTATTCTAGTACGAACTCTAGGGCTGTTTGTGACACTTATAGGAATAGCCCAACAGATTGATTGGAAAGAATAACTTTCAGGTGGTTTCGTACCCTACCATAATCTCTTCGTTCGTTCTCCGCTATTAGTGACTTTGGAGTGACTCTTTGTTGCATGTTGAGGTATAGTTATGTGATCCAATTATGTTAGTATTGTTGAGGGAACTTACACTAGCGAAAGTATGAACCCTAGGCCTTGTTTCCTAGCATTGCAATACCATTTACGCTCACTTTTACCACTTGTTACCTTGCTGTTTTTATTATTTCAGATTACAAATACCTTTATCTATTATCCATATACCACTTGTTTCACTATCTCTTCGCCGAACTAGTGCACCTATACAATTTACCATTTTATTGGGTGTGTTGGGGACACAAGAGACTCTTTGTTATTTGGTTGCAGGGTTGCTAGAGAGAGACCATCTTCATCCTACGCCTCCTACGGATTGATAAACCTTAGGTCATCCACTTGAGGGAAATTTGCTACTGTCCTACAAACCTCTGCACTTGGAGGCCCAACAACGTCTACAAGAAGAAGGTTGTGTAGTAGACATCAAGCTCTTTTCTGGCGCCGTTGCCAGGGAGGTTAGCGCTTGAAGGTATATCTTTAGATCTTGCAATCGAGTCTTTTAATTTATTGTTTTATCACTAGTTTAGTTTATAAAAGAAAACTACAAAAAATAATGGAATTGAGTGAAACTCCTATGCTTCACCTTTTTAATATCTTTCGTGAGTATGATGGAAAGAAAAATTGTGCTCAAGTACTAGAAGAAGAAATCTATAAAATGTTTGGCACTAAATCTTTGAATGATGAGCATGATTGCAATGTTGTTAGTATGAATTCTTTGAATACCCATGATGCTAATGATGATTGCACTAGTTATGATGAAAATGCTGTTGGAAATATGCCCTAGAGGCAATAATAAAAGCATTATTATTATATTTCCTTGTTCATGATAATTGTCTTTATTCATGCTATAATTGTGTTATCCGGAAATCGTAATACATGTGTGAATAACAGACACCAACATGTCCCTAGTAAGCCTCTAGCTGACTAGCTCGTTGATCAACAGATAGTCATGGTTTCCTGACTATAGACATTGGATGTCATTGATAACGAGATCACATCATTAGGAGAATGATGTGATGGACAAGACCCAATCCTAAACATAGCACAAGATCGTATAGTTCGTTTGCTAGAGTTTTCCAATGTCAAAGTATCTTTTCCTTAGACCATGAGATCGTGTAACTCCCGGATACCGTAGGAGTGCTTTGGGTATGCCAAACGTCACAACGTAACTGGGTGACTATAAAGGTAGACTACGGGTATCTCCGAAAGTGTCTGTTGGGTGACATGGATCAAGACTGGGATTTGTCACTCCGTATGACGGAGAGGTATCACTGGGCCCACTCGGTAATGCATCATCATAATGAGCTCAAAGTGACCAAGTGTCTGGTCACGGGATCATGCATTGCGGTACGAGTAAAGTGACTTGCCGGTAACGAGATTGAACGAGGTATTGGGATACCGACGATCGAGTCTCGGGCAAGTAACATATCGATAGACAAAGGGAATTGCGTACGGGGTTGATTGAATCCTCGACATCGTGGTTCATCCGATGAGATCATCATGGGGCATGTGGGAGCCAACATGGGTATCCAGATCCCGCTGTTGGTTATTGACCGGAGAGTCGTCTCGGTCATGTCTGCTTGCCTCCCGAACCCGTAGGGTCTACACACTTAAGGTTCGGTGACGCTAGGGTTGTGAAGATATGTATATGCAGAAACCCGAATGTTGTTCGGAGTCCCGGATGAGATCCCGGACGTCACGAGGAGTTCTGGAATGGTCCGGAGGTAAAGAATTATATATAGGAAATGCTGTTTCGGCCATCGGGACAAGTTTCGAGGTTATCGGTATTGTACCGGAACCACCGGAGGGGTCCCGGGGGACCACCGGGTGGGGCCACCTATCCCGGAGGGCCCCATGGGCTGAAATAGGAGGGAACCCAGCCCATAGTGGGCTGGGGCGCCAGCCCCTATAGGCCCATGCGCCTAGGGTTCCACCAAGGAGGAGTCCAAGTGGTGGAAGGCACCCCGAGGTGCCTTGGGGGGGGAGGGAAACCCTCCCCTGGCCGCCGCACCTAGGAGATCTGATCTCCTAGGCTGCGCACCACCCCCCCTTGGCCCTCCTATATATAGTGGGGGGGGGGGAGAGGAGGGATACACACCAGCCCCTGGCGCCTCCCTCTCTCCCCGTTACGTCTCTCCCTCGTAGTCTTGGCGAAGCCCTGCTTCTGTGACGCCCTGCATCCACCACCACGCCGTCGTGCTGCTGGATCTTCATCAACCTCTCCTTCCCCCTTGCTGGATCAAGAAGGAGGAGACGTCTTCCGCCCCGTACGTGTGTTGAACGCGGAGGTGCCGTCCGTTCGGCGCTGGTCATCGGTGATTTGGATCACGTCGAGTACGACTACATCATCACCGTTCTTTTGAACGCTTCCGTGCGCCATCTACAAAGGTATGTAGATGCATTAGATGACTCGTTGCTAGATGAACTCCTAGATGATCTTGGTGAAACGAGTAGGAAAATTTTTGTTTTTCTGCAACGTTCTCCAACAAATGCCTCCTATAAACATGTCAATTTTTGTGGAGTGCATGTTTGCAAGTACACACCAAATAGGGAAGATAGATATTGCAAGGAGCATAAGTACTTAGAAACCAAATTGTTGCAAGAAGAGCTAGATGAATGTGCTGAAAATTTAAGATATCTTACCCATACTTGCGAACTTTGCAATGAACATGGTCGTTTAAATATCAAATGCAAATTGTTTCATGACCGTATCGTGTCCAAAAATTGTGATGACTTGATTTCCCTTGCACATCATAATGAATTTAGTTTGCTCTTGTGTTATGAAGAAATGAAACGTATAACTGAGGGTATTCCAAAATTTAATCTCGATAAACTTCTTGGTTTTGATCTAGAGAAGATTTATATGTATTGTGCGGTGAATTGCATTGAAAATCCTTATATTGCCAATTACATAAAGAAAAGAAAACAAATAGGAGATGAAGAGAATACTAATGAAAGGGAAGAGACTTCCCAATATCCTCCTATTATTTCTTATAATGAATCAGGTAACGAGGAGGAGCCTTCTATTCAACCAATCTCATTAATAAGGAGCTCGAAAAAGAGTATTGAACCCACACATGATGTGGTGAAGAAGAAGAAAAGAAAAAGGAAGAGAGGTAAAAAGGTATCTCTCGCAAATAAAGTTGCTCCTATTATTGCTGTGCCTCATGAAAATGATACACTTGATGATGATCTCATTATGCCTATTGCTTGTTGTGATGATTATGATTGGGAAGATAACGATACCCCTTATGATCTTGAAAATCTTTTTGGCACTTGCTTGGAAGAATATAATAATTGCTATACTATTGGTGCTATCCATACTATTAATGATGAGAGTGATTATGCTTATGATATGAAAAGGCCCAAGCTTGGGGAAGTTATGTTTGATGATGATGACATATTTGAGAATATATTTGCTGCAATTAATGTTTGTCCCAAGCTTGGGGATGCTATGTTCAATAATGATGATATTTTTTGCCTCTCGAGTTTTGATATACAAAGTAGTAATGATGATAGCATGTCTCCTACTTATGATGATTATTGTGATGATACTTATGCTATAAAAAGTAGTGATTATATTTATAAAACTTGTCATGATTATGGTCACCCCTTCTCTGAACATTACTCTTTTAATGTCGAAACAATTTATAGTATTCAAGTCTCTTATGAAACTCCCACTATTCCGAATGAGAAGAATTTTGCTTATGTGGAGAGTAGTAAATTTTCTATGCTAGTAGGTCATGAAAAGAATGATTTAGGTGCTGGTTATATTGTTGAATTCATTCATGATGCTACTGAAAATTATTATGAGGGAGGAATATATGCTTGTAGGAATTGCAATAATGTCAAGTTTCCTCTCCATGAGCTTAAAGTTTTGAAGTTATGCTTGTTTTGCCTTCCTATGCTAGTTGATTATTGTTCCCATAAATTGTTTGATCACAAAATCCCTATGCATAGGAAATGGGTTAGGCTTAAATGTGCTAGTCATATTCTTCATGATGCTCTCTTTATGTTTCAATTCTTATATTTTATGCGAGCATCATTGAAATCATCATGCCTAGCTAGGGGCGTTAAACGATAGCGCTTGTTGGGAGGCAACCCAATTTTATTTTTGTCCCTTGATTTTTGCTCCTGTTTAGTAATAAATAATTCATCTACCCTCTGTTTATATGTGGTTCTATGCTTTTAATTAGTGTTTGTGCCAAGTAGAACCTTTAGGAAGACTTGGGGAAAGTCTTGTTGATCTTGCTGTAAAAAAACAGAAACTTTAGCGCTCACGAGAACTGCTGCCATTTTTATTTGGAGAGTTCTATTTAGTTAATTATTTTTGCAGATGATTAATAGATAAATTCCTCAGGTCCAGAAATTTGTTTGAGAATTTTATGAGTTCCAGAAGTATACGTTTGATCCATATTACTACAGACTGTTCTGTTTTTGACAGATTCTGTTTTCATTGTGTTGTTTGCTTATTTTGATGAATCTATGGCTAGTAAAATAGTTTATAAACCATAGAGAAGTTGGAATACAGTAGGTTTAACACCAATATAAATAAATAATGAGTTCATTACATTACCTTGAAGTGGTGATTTATTTTCTTATACTAACGGAGCTTACGAGTTTTCTGTTAAGTTTTGTGTTGTGAAGTTTTCAAGTTTTGGGTGAAGATTCGATGGATTATGGAATAAGGAGTGGCAAGAGCCTAAGCTTGGGGATTCCCAAGGCACCCCAAGGTAATATTCAAGGATAACCAAGCGTCTAAGCTTGGGGATGCCCGGGTGGCATCCCCTCTTTCGTCTTCGTTTATCGGTAACTTTACTTGGAGCTATATTTTTATTCGCCACATGATATGTGTTTTGCTTGGAGTGTCATTTTATTTTCCTTAGTTTTGCTTGCTTTTTGAATAAAGTACCAAGATCTGAAATTATTAGATGGGAGAGTCTTCACATAGTTGCATAATTATTCGACTACTCATTGATCTTCACTTATATCCTTCGGAGTAGTTTGTTGTTTGCTCTAAGTGCTTCACTTATATATTTTAGAGCATGGTGGTAGTTTTATTTTGAAGAAATAGATGAACTCTCATGTTTCACTTATATTATTTTGAGAGTCTTAAATACCATGGTAATTTTCTTAAAATCCTAATATGCTAAGAGATTTGTAAGAATTCTTATGAGTGTGTTGAATACTAAGAGAAGTTTGATGATTGATGATTGTTTTGAGATATGGAGGTAGTGATATCAAAGTTGTGCTAGTTGAGTAGTTGTGAATTTGAGAAATGCTTGTCTTGAAGTTTGCAAGTCCCGTAGCATGCACGTATGGTAAACGTTATCTAACAAATTTGAAACATAAGGTGCTATTTGATTGTCCTCCTTATGGGTGGCGGTCGGGGACGAGCGATGGTCTTTTCCTACCAATCTATCCCCCTAGGAGCATGCGCGTAGTGCCGAGGTTTTTGATGACTTGTAGATTTTTGCAATAAGTATGTGAGTTCTTTATGAATAATGTTGAGTCCATGGATTATACGCACTCTCACCCTTCCATCCTTGCTAGCCTCTTCGGTACCGCGCATTGCCCTTTCTCACATTGAGAGTTGGTGCAAACTTCGCCGGTGCATCCAAACCCCGTGATATGATACACTTTGTCACACATAAACCTCCTTATATCTTCCTCAAAACAGCCACCATACCTACCTATTATGGCATTTCCATGGCCATTCTGAGATATATTGCCATGCAACTTTCCATCATTCCGTTCATCATGACACATTCATCATTGTCATATTGATTAGCATGATCATGTAGTTGACATAGTATTTGTGGCAAAGCCACCGTTCATAATTCTTTCATACATGTCACTCTTGATTCATTGCATATCCCGGTACACCGCCGGAGGCATCCATATAGAGTCATACTTTGTTCTAGTATCGAGTTGTAATCATTGAGTTGTAAATAAATAGAAGTGTGATGATCATCATTCAATAGAACATTGTCCCCCCCCCCCCAAAAAAAAGAGAAAGGCCAAATAAAAAAAGGAAGGCCAAATAAAAAAAGGAAAGGCCAAATAAAAAAAGGAAAGGCCAAATAAAAAAATAAAAAAAATAAAAAAGGGACAATGCTACTATCCTTTTTCCACACTTGTGCTTCAAAGTAGCACCATGATCTTTATGATAGAGAGTCTCTTATTCTGTCACTTTCATATACTAGTGGGAATTTTTCATTATAGAACTTGGCTTGTATATTCCAACAATGGGCCTCCTCAAGTGCCCTAGGTCTTCATGAGCAAGCAAGTTGGATGCACACCCACTAGTTTCTTTTGTTGAGCTTTCATACATTTATAACTCTAGTGCATCCGTTGCATGGCAATCCCTACTCCTTGCATTAACATCAATCGGTGGGCATCTCCATAGCCCATTTATTAGCCTCGTTGATGTGAGACTTTCTCCTTTTTGTCTTCTCCACATAACCCCCTCATTATTCTATTCCACCCATAGTGCTATATCCATGGCTCGCGCTCATGTATCGCGTGAAAGTTTATAGGTTTGAGATTACTAAAGTATGAAACAATTGCTTGGCTTGTCATCGGGGTTGTGCATGATGAGAGCATTCTTGTGTGACGAAAATGGAGCATGACTAAACTATATGATTTTGTAGGGATGAACTTTCTTTGTCCATGTTATTTTGAGAAGACATAATTGCTTAGTTAGTATGCTTGAAGTATTATTATTTTTATGTCAATATGAACTTTTGTCTTGAATCTTATGGATCTGAATATTCATACCACAATTAAGAAGAATTGCATTGAAATTATGCCAAGTAGCACTCCGCATCAAAAATTCTTTGTTATCATTTACCTACTCGAGGACGAGCAGGAATTAAGCTTGGGGATGCTTGATACGTCTCCAACGTATCTATAATTTTTTATTGCTCCATGCTATATTATCTACTATTTTAGGCAATATTGGGATTTATTATCTACTTTTATATTACTTTTGGGACTAACCTATTAACCGGAGGCCCAGCCCAGATTTGTTGTTTTATGCCTATTTCAGTGTTTCGAAGAAAAGGAATATCAAACGGAGTCGAAACGGAACGAAATCAACTGGAGAAGTTATTTTTGGAACGAAAGCCACCCGATAGACTTGGATCCCACGTCAAGGAAGGAACGAGGAAGCCACGAGGGTGGGGGCGCGCGCCCCTGCCTCGTGGGGCCCCCGTGGCTCCACCGACATACCTCCTGCACCCATATATACCTACGTAACCTAAAACTTCCAGAATGGAGATTAGATAGGGAGTTCCGCCGCCGCAAGCCTCTGTAGCCACCAAAAGTCAATCGGGACCCTGTTCTGGCACCCTGCCGGAGGGGGGATCCCTCACCGGTGGCCATCTTCATCGTCCCGGCGCTCTCCATGACGAGGAGGGAGTAGATCACCCTCGGGGCTGAGGGTATGTACCAGTAGCTATGTGTTTGATCTCTCTCTCTCTCTTGTGTTCTTGATTTGGCACGATCTTGATGTATCGCGAGCTTTGCTATTATAGTTGGATCTTAAGTTTCTCCTCCCCATCTTCTCTCTTGTAATGAATTGAGTTTCCCATTTGAAGTAATCTTATCGGATTGAGTCTTTAAAGATTTGAGAACACTTGATGTATGTCTTGCGTGGGATACCCGTGGTGACAATGGGGTATTCTATTGATCCACTTGATGTATGTTTTAGTGATCAACTTGCGGGTTTCGTGACATTGGGAACCTATGCATAGGGGTTGGCACACGTTTTCGTCGTGATTCTCCGGTAGAAACTTTGGGCACTCTTTGAGGTCCTTTGTGTTGGTTGAATAGATGAATCTGAGATTGTGTGATGCATATCGTATAATCATACCCACGGATACTTGAGGTGACATTGGAGTATCTAGGTGACATTAGGGTTTTGGTTGATTTGTGTCTTAAGGTGTTATTCTAGTACGAACTCTAGGGTTGTTTGTGACACTTATAGGAATAGCCCAACGGATTGATTGGAAAGAATAACTTTGAGGTGGTTTCATACCCTACCATGATCTCTTCGTTCGTTCTCCGCTATTAGTGACTTTGGAGTGACTCTTTGTTGCATGTTGAGGGATAGTTATGTGATCCAATTATGTTAGTATTATTGAGGGAACTTACACTAGCGAAAGTATGAACCCTAGGCCTTGTTTCCTAGCATTGCAATACCGTTTACGCTCACTTTTACCACTTGTTACCTTGCTGTTTTTATTATTTCAGATTACAAATACCTTTATCTATTATCCATATACCACTTGTTTCACTATCTCTTCGCCGAACTAGTGCACCTATACAATTTACCATTGTATTGGCTATGTTGGGGACACAAGAGACTCTTTGTTATTTGGTTGCAAGGTTGCTAGAGAGAGACCATCTTAATCCTATGCCTCCTATGGATTGATAAACCTTAGGTCATCCACTTGAGGGAAATTTGCTACTGTCCTACAAACCTCTGCACTTGGAGGCCCAACAACGTCTACAAGAAGAAGGTTGTGTAGTAGACATCACCTGCCACAACCTCTTTACTACCGGTTCATGCCCCGAGCCGGTACTAAAGGGGATGGTCGGGCCCCAACCTTTTTAGTACCGGTTCGAGGCATGAAGCGGTACTAAAGGTTCGCACTGAACCGGTACTAAAGATCTCCTCCCGCCTAGCCGTTTGAACCGACACTAATGGACACATTAGTGCCGGCTCAAATGCAAACCGGGACTAATGTGTCTCACATTTGACCCTTTTTCTACTAGTGTTTAACATTCTGAGGTACCAGGAAGAGAAAAATAATGACCGCTTCGACACTCATTGGCCTTTCCTATTCAATGTTGTGACAGACAGTTTGGATCTTCGGGAGGCCAGTTCGTTGGGGCGTCAATTCACTTGGGCGAATAACCGATCTGTGCCGACATATGAGAATATCGATAGGGTACTAATGGATACCGAATGGGAACTTAAATTTCCTCTGGTAACCGTGTGAGCCCTAGAGCGTATCGAGGCCTTATCGGATCATGCACCCGTCATTCTGGATTCTAACTCTACAAACCTAGCCACCCCGCGCCCTTTCAAAATTGAATTGGGATGGCTGCATAGGGACGGATTCGTAGACATGATCAAGAATGTTTGGGAGAGGCCCGCTGTTGGTCGTACACCTATTCAACGATGGATCTTTAAAATAAGAGCCATGAGGTGACACCTCTCTGGATGGGCAAAACACACCAACGAAATTTATAAAAAAGAAAAACAAAGGCTCTGTACCATCATCGATGACCTTGACAAAATTGCAGAGACGCGCACATTATCTCAGCAAGAGATTGAATTGAAAAATCAATCTAATGAGATGGTTGCCCGTCTACTGCGAGAAGAGGAGATCAAATACTACCAGAGATCCAAAGTTGATTTCATTTTAATGGGTGATAGTAATACAAGATACTTCCAATTGGTCGCCAATGGACGACATAGGAAGAAATGTATTTATAGTCTCCAACAAGATGAGGGGAGGGTCGAAGGTCAGGAGGAGCTCAAAAAGTATATCACCAAATACTACAAATCTCTTTTCGGAACACCGACTGAAGGGAATTTCACCCTTGATGAGACCCGAACAGATGATATTCCACATGTCATAACAGAAGAAAACGATATCCTAACGGCACCATTCTCAGAAGAGGAGGTGCGAGTTGCGGTGTTCCAAATGGAACATAACAAAGCTCCAGGCCCTGATGGTTTCCCCGCAGAATTCTATCAGAATTTCTGGGATATCATCAAGTCTGACCTTTTGGAGTTGTTCAATTGTTTTCATGCCGACCGACTTAACCTATTCAGACTTAATTTTGGCGAGATTGTCTTGTTGCCGAAGATTAAGGAGGCCTAACGGATTCAACAGTTCAGACCCATATGCCTCCTAAATGTCAGCTTCAAGATATTCACCAAAGTGGCGATGAATAGATTAAACTCGGTAGCTGACCATGTTGTTCGGCCATCTCAAACAACTTTCATGCAAGGAAGGAACATACTCGATGGTGTAGTAATCCTGCATGAGACCATCCATGAGATGCATCGAAAAAACATGAGTGGGGTAGTATTCAAAATAGACTTTGAAAAATCCTATGACAAGGTCAAATGGTCTTTCCTCCAACAGGCCCTAAGGATGAAAGGCTTCTCCGATAAATGGTGCAAGTGGATCCAAAATTTTGTAACTGGAGGCAGTGTGGCCATCAAAGTCAATGATGATGTCGGCCATTACTTTCAGACAAAAAAAGGACTACGACAGGGTGATGCCTTATCCCCAATGTTATTTAACATTGTGGCTGACATGTTGGCTATTCTGATTGAGTGCGCCAAGCAGGATGGACAGATTACAGGAGTAGTGCCACATCTAGCGGATGGTGGTCTCTCTATTCTGCAATATGCCGATGACACAATTCTCTTTATGGAACATGACCTAGACAAGGCTAGAAACCTGAAACTTCTGTTGTCAGCGTTTGAGCAAATGTCGGGTCTTAAGATTAACTTCCATAAAAGTGAATTGTTCTGCTTTGGAGAAGCCGTTGAGGCAGCGACCGATTATGCTGACCTTTTTGGTTGTGCACATGGATAATTCCCAATTAAATATTTGGGAATACCAATTCATTATCGGCGTCTCACCATTGTAGAGTGGAAGCATGCAGAGGAGCGGCTAGAGAAACGCTTGAGCAGCTGGAAAGGCAAGTTGCTCTCGGTTGGAGGACGATTGGTTTTAATAAATTCGGTCCTCACAAATATGGTTCTCTATATGCTCTCGTTCTTCCAACTCCCAAAAGGGGTCTTGCAAAGACTGGACTATTTTAGGTCCAGGTTCTTTTGGCAAGGAGATGGTGAAAAGAAAAAATATAGGCTGGCCAAATGGAGTGTGGTTTGTAGGCCGAAAGACCAGGGCGGCCTCGGTATTCATCACCTGCAGGTCAAGAATGAGGACCTACTTAGTAAATGGTTGTTCAAAATTCTTACCGAGGATGATGCTTGGCAAACCATGCTGCGCAATAAGTATATAGGCCAAAAGGTAGTGTCTCAGTTATATTGGAAACCTGGAGACTTGCACTTTTGGGCCGGCCTAATGGCGGCAAAGAAACATCTCTTTCGCTTTGGGTCTTTCGCGATAAAGGACGGGTGGGAGATTCGTTTTTGAGAAGACATCTGGCTAGGCAATGCTAGCCTCCGAGAACAATACCCAGCCTTATAGAACATTGCACGCGATAAGGATAATACTATTGCGCAAGTGCTCAGCTCATCCCCGCCAAATATTTTGTTCAGGCTGGATTTGATTGACACCCGACTTATGTCATGGAATAATCTATTGTCCCGTCTGGATTCGATTATCCTGACACAAGGTCATGATGTGTTTCGCTGGAACCTTACTACATCGGGGTCTTTTACAGTAGATTATATGTATCGTGCACTCACGCATTCTAAGGTACTGGTGAGTAATAACAAAAAAAATTGGAAAGCGAAGGTACCACTTGAAGTCAAAATATTCATGTGGTATCTCCATAGGGGAGTTGTGCTAACAAAAGACAACCTCGCACAACGCAACTGGTCCGGAAGTAAGAAGTGTTGTTTTTGTACTCATGACGAGACAATTAAACACCTCTTTTTTCACTGTAAGTTTGCGCATTCCACGTGGTCAGCCATCCAAATAGCTTTGTACATGGTTTTCGCTACAATGAGCGAAGTATCAAGCGCTGTTCAAGGCGATGTGTATGCTATTGGAGCAGGTGGCTATGGAGATTTTTACCCAACATGGATGACAGCATAATCTCCGGCTCGGTCCACCATCTCTTTCGACATAGGCATAGTGTCGGTCTATGGACTCTACTGTTGCCGAATTGTCGGTCTTTTATCTTTCTGTTTATCAGACTACTGGTGTTTGGCTGTGTGCATCCTAGTTATGTAGAGGCCGGGTGATACTCTTAATGCTTTGTATTACTTTGATGCTATATTTTGAGATAATAAAAACGTCCTTTATTAAAAAAACAAGTTAACATGAACTTACAAATCATTGCAATTTTTCAGGAAGAGTGAGGAGGTAGGGAGGCTGAGCTGCGGCCACAGCTACCATGTGCACTGCATCAAGCAGTGGCTCTCCCGGAAGAACGCCTGCCCACTTTGCTAGACCGCCGTCTCAAAACCATGAGATAGATCATAGTCCTAGATCCCTACGCCACACAGTTTCTTTTTCTATGGTATAATACATGTATTCATGTCGCATCTGAAAGGGTGCTTGTTCTTGTATACATAGCTGTGCTTCTACGGCCCCCTCTGATGCTCTGCATATACACATTGTTGTTGTAAAAAAATACACAGGCACACATGCATATAGAAATGATATTGGCCTCATCGTCTTGAATTGCATCTCAGTTATGGCCTCGTGCATTTCCCGCCGACGAGCTTCAGGTAGCTTCTTATGGCGAGCGAGCGCGCCCGTGGGTGCCGCGCCAACGGTGACGGCGGCGGCGATGGCGACGGTGGTGTCGTCTTCCTTCTTGACGTCGCCGCCGATGAGCCTTTCACCATCGCGTCTCTCCTCGACGTGCGCGCGCGCTGCAAGCCGTCGCGCGGCCTCTGCTGCCCCGTCGCGCTCTGGTCGTCCACGGCCTGTAATTCAAGCCCGAGCTCCCTCTCGATCGCTTCGGCGCGCATGATCATCTCCTTCTCGCCGGCCCGCCGCGCCTCCACCCACGCCTCGGCCGCCGCCACCTTCTTGTCGGCGACCGCGCAGACCACCTCGACGCGGCCGGTCAGGTACTCGTACTCGAACCTCGGGAGCGTCACGTTCCCGGACCTCCGCGGCGCCATGGATGCCCTCTCCACCGCCGCGCCCTCGACGGCGGCCCTCAGCCTCCCCGTCGCCGTGGCCTCCGACGCCCTCACTGCCTCCAGCTCCTTGATCGAGCCCCTGATCCTCTGCTCAGCAGCGGCGATCTCGTCGTCCACGCTGTCCGCGTCGTCCTGGACGCACTGGCCCTCCTGCTCCATCAGCGCCTTCTCCTTCTCCGCCGCCTCCCTCCTCCAGCTGCCGCAGCGTCGCCTCCAGGTCGGCGAGGATCTTGCCGGCCATCTTGTCGGCGGACGTGACGGCACCCAGCCGGCACTTGGCGTCGTGCAGCGCGGCCTCGAGCTGCCGCACCTGCGCTCCGGACTTCTTCTCCTGCTCCTCCAGCCGGCCGATCTCCTCGGCGAGCCGCGCCGCCTCCGTGCGCGTGCGCTCCATGGACGCCGTGAACTGGAGGCTCTCTCCTTTGGCGGACTCGAGCTCGGCCCGCGCCATGTCCAGCTTGGCCTCCGCCGCCTGCAGAGATGGCGTGCTGTCATGTCCCTCGTCCGTGATCTCCAAGTCCGAGGAGTGGCCGAAGCCGTGGCGGAGCCGTCTGTCGTCGGAGCTCGCCGCCGTGAGCCACCCTTCGATCTCACTCGACACGCTCTGGCGGCCCATGGTCGTACCTCTCTGCAGCCCCATGGTCGGCGGGGTCCACCTCCTCACCTCCTCTTCCGTCTCTCTGGTGGACGACTGGCCAGCTCCGGTGAGCTCAAAGGCGACGCACACCTCCTTCGCTTCGTGGTCGGCACCCGGCTGTTCTTTTGCGCCGTGGGCGACCATCGAACCAGGGCTCCTCGACGACGCCGACACCGCGTCCTCTTCTGCCATGGCCATGCCGCCCTTGGCCTCCCTCGCGGCCTTCACCTCGCGCTGCAGCTCCCGCAGCTCCCTCTTGACGCGGTCCAGCTCGCGCATCACCTCGGCGTACGTCGCGCCGCCGCTCGACTCCATCGGCCGAGCGCCACCGCCGTCGGCGCGGAGGCCGCCTACGTTCGCGCGCGCGGCCCTTTTAGGAGCTCCGACCTGCGAGACCCCTGCCGCTCCAGCTGCTTCTTGGCCACGACCGCCGGCAGCTCAGCCTCCGCAGCATCGACGGTGCGCGCCCTCTCCTTGTTCGGCCTGTTCCACGAGCTGCTCCAGCGTCTTGCCCGCGAACGGCTCAGGATCAACACGCGCCTTCTCCTTCTCCTTCTCCGGCGTGGCGGGCAGACGCCGGTGCGGCAGCTGATCGGTGCCGGAGCCGGACCTCGCCACCTGCTTGACATCATACGACACGTTCTACACGTAGTCACCACGGCCGACGTCACCACAACACCAAGAACCGGCATGCACATGAAGCCTCTGGCTCTGGGACCAAGCCTACCTTGACGAGCTTAGGTAGCGTGGCTCGCCGCCAGGGCTTCCCGCGGCGCCGCACGTCGATGCTTTGGCTCTGGCTCTGGCCGAAGATGCTCATGCCGTCGCCCACTGACACCGACTCGTTGCCGGCCGTAGCCCTACGCCGTCCGGATCCTCGCGCCCTCCATTGTCGCCATAGTTTGCTCGGAGCAATGGAGGCCAGTCAGGCTAAATACGTTCCTGCTTCTGCGCGGTGACAAACCGAGGCATGGCAACTCCAATGGTGAGCGGGTGACAAACCGGCAGCGACGACGAGCAGAGAGGGTGCGGGAGGAGAGGAGACAGCCAGCGGGTGCGGGAAGAGAGGGAGACAACGAGCTGGTGTGGTCCGACCAGGTGCGCCGGCTTAATGGTCATGGCATTTTTGCAAAAAGAAAAAACCCGGATCGACTAGTATTCACCCTAGGATCGATCAGGTGGCGGTCAAAGCGAGCTGGCGGCCGCTGACTCGGCCAAGTTAGCAAATACGTACACGAAATCGTACAAATGGACCAAAGTGAATTTTGTGCGTAAGTACTTGGACCGTAGTTAGGGTATTTTGAAGTAGTAATACCAAACTGTCACCTGGCTCAAGTTTAGTGACGTACAGTGAATTTTTCTCAATGAGAAAACTAAGGACATCGCTAATGCCCACACGTGTGGTGGGAGCCAAACCCGCCCACACACGCCCACACACCCTATAGTACACATACTACGCCATGTCACCGCATGCATGTGGAAATCTTTTTAGATTTTTTTGTTTTCAAAATGTTTTATCTCTTAAATAAAAATCCGATTGAAGATCTGTTTTCACCATTAAATCCCTCGCGACGAGATCTTCGAAACTGGATCTCGTATCAATATATTTCGACAATTTTTTTTTGGTTAAAAATTGTCATGTCTATTGCACATGAATTGCCATGATGTTTACACTAAAATTGTCATGATATGTTTCAGCTATTTTTTCTACATTTAAAAGTAATTTTTGACATATTATAAAACATTGAATTAAGAAACTAGACTTGCCATGCACCATAAATTAAAATTGCCATGATACATGCACTTAAAATTGCCATGGTTCATACAAAAAATATTTTTATGGTCAAAGTACTGGAATTGTCATCATCGGAAAACTAAATTGCCATTATCTACAAACTAAAATTACCACATGACAACTTTAGTTTAAGCACTATGGCAACTGCAGTGTAAACATCGTGGCAACTTTTGAGCAAAAAAAAATTTCGTCGAAACATATCAACATGGGGTCTAGTTTTGAAGATCTCGTCGAGACGAATTTAATGGTGAAAACAGATTTTTAATTCGCTTTTTTAATTAGGAGATAAAACATTTTTAAGCCGAAAATCAAAAAGATTTCTACTGATGTCATCTGTTTATACGTGGCAAAATGAGTGATGATGAAGGCGTATAGGCGATGCGCAAATGCCCACATGTGTGGGCGTTAGTTTTTCCGAAAACTAATTGTTGGCCCAACCTATTACAAGTCCAGAAACAGTCTCGGCCAGAATAAAATAAGTTTTCGATACGTTGGCCCAACTTGCTGATTCTCGTCTACCTCAGGTGTCATATATTTTTACACGAAACTTCGTGGACATTTTTTATTGTTATATTTTTCTAATTTTGATTCATTGATTTATGTATTTTTTAATACTTCATTTATTTAGGCGCATGAGCTGCTAACAGACGATGTTTAGCCCACCTGACTTGAAGGGCCATCCTTGCAAGTCATCTTAGACAAAAGCCACCCACTAATGTGAAATGTGAGACGTGAATGTGTCAACTAAATGTCACCGTTGGTAGAGTGGTATTACCACCATGGGCCTGGTCCCTGCTATTCCTTGCGTGCGTCGAGGAATAGCAGGCAAACACACACACCCTCACACCGTTTTGGGTTTTAGGACCTTCCGTGAACAAGTTTTTTCTTTTCTCTCGGAACTTGTTTTTTTCTTTTTTTCTTTTTTGCTTTATTTTTGGTTTTTGTGTTTTTTCAGCTCCCTTTTCTTATTTTCTTTTTATTTTTTGTTTCAAGAACATTTTTAAATTCAGTACCCTTCCCAAATCCATGAACATTTTTTTAGGAATTTTAAAAAAAGTTTATAATTCAAGATCTTTCTAGATTCATGACCATTTTTTTGAAATCTGGGAACATTTTTCAAATTCGTAAAAACTTTAGAAATATGAGAAAAAATTTCAAATTCATGAACATATTTGGAAGTCCAAAAATGGCTTGGATTTAATGCGTAACTCTGAAACAACTTACTTAGAGCATCTCTAGCAGATTCCGTATAACATGGCAACTCATAAAATAACCGTCAAAATACGGGTTAGCGCAAAAAATTCTACCCCATATAATTCAGGCTACAGGAGCTTGTATGCATCAGTTTGAATATGAATGACATCAACCGAATTAAAACTGAAGGGTACATCCAGATCCATTTAGTACACTTCATTTGATGTTGAATGCTTCCGAAGTGTACCATTCAGGCTACATGAGGTGCTATGCATCAGATTAAAACCTGAATTTCACATGCACTGACAATTCGGTGGATGTTGAATGGATCTGGATGAATGAAGTGTGCTAACATGTGTACCCTTTTCACATTAAAACTGAAGCACATAAATCTTATGTTATTTGAAATTGGCTAAACTCCTGCTCAGTGGATCATTGACTAACCCGGTTCAGTTTGACTGTTAGATTGATACTGCCGTTAAGAACAAACAATATTATAGTTTGCGCAGAAGTCTATCGACCGATGCCAGAATTCAGAATCCTATGGTTCTCTAGATATTAAAAATTACATCTATAGGTAGCTCCTAGTCTTCATTGTGTTATGTTATAGTTGTTTTTTACTTTTGTACGTGCTACTTCTATCATCATCTTGAACCCTCGGTACTATATATAACATAACTTATTTTTGAACAGCTGTATACCTTGTACTGCTGATTAATATATTCTACTCTTTCTCAGGATAAAACACCTTCTAAAAATTGCAATCTGATGTGGATATCTTCAGGAATCAAGAAGTGAATGAGATAAGGCAAGTGGACTTCTCGTTTGATCATATTTTGTTGGCATGGTAGTGTGGTTAGGATTTATTGCCTGAATGTGTTTGTGTGAAAACACAAGAATGCTTTTCTCTTCATCATTCTGATGGTAAAAGAAAATATGCCAATCTCGCTTTGATGCAGCATTGTACTTAAGAGGAGTGCATAATGACCTCGTACTTGAGGCAGGAGGGATGAATCCGTCGAGAGTAGTGCCACCTAGGTTTCAATTAGGATTTGATTTGAACAACTGTTTATTGTGTATATGCACCTAAACTATTTTGGCGCAAGGAACCATTTAACAGTTTGCACCTGCTACTTGCTTCTTTTTCTTAATCGGCAGCATGTCCTCCTTCATGGACGTTACTTCCTTGCGAAACAATTTTATTTTCTATTTTGCTTCCGTGTGTAAATCTACTTCACACGCCGTCTAGGTAATGCTTCTCGTGGTATACATGTAAGTCCAACATTGTCTATCACTAGTAGAAAATGGAGCAAAGGTCCAGGCCCGGTCAGCCCATTAGTCCCGGTTCAGTCATGAACCGGGACTAATGTGTTGGCCCCGGTTCGTGCGGCTAAGGCATTAGTCCCGGTTCACCTGAGGCCTTTAGTCCCGGTTTGAGGCACGAACCGAGACTAAAGGGTGCGATGCCCTTTAGTCCCGGTTTGTGTCTCAAACCGGGACTAAAGATTAGACCTTTAGTCCCGGTTTGAGACACAAATCGGGACTAAAGGGTGCAATGCCCTTTAGTCCCGGTTTGTGTCTCAAACCGGGACTAAAGGTCCCATTTTCAAACTCTACCCCCCTCCCCTCCCCTCTCGCCCTTTTTGTTTCGAAAAAATCAAAATAAAATGATAAAACTTCAAAAAATAAAATCCTTCGAGAGGTAGTTATATTAGTACATCTACTAGTTAGGAAAATTTAAAAACTTAAATTTGGACATGTTTTGCAAAAAATGTAAGGAAAATGTAAAACGGCTATAACTTTTGCATACGATGTCGGAAAAAAACGTATAATATATCAAAATGTTCAGAATGAAAATCCGCTTCTGATTTTGACTGCCCTGCGGCCTGTTTGCAAATTTTTAGAATCCTCAAATTCTAAAAGGAAAACATGTTATGCTCAAATTTCAGTTTTTTTTATTTTTTGTTAAATATGGTCAAACTACTTATTCAAGAAGTATTAGTGTTACTAAATAATTATTCATGAATATTAGTTTTACTAAATAATTATTTCAGTTTTTTTGAATTTTGATCAAATATGGTCAAACTGTGGTCAAACAATGGTCAAACTACTTATTCAAGAAATAATAGTGTTACTAAATAATTATTTCCGTTTTTTTGAATTTTGGTCAAATCTGGTCAAACTATGGTCAAACTAGGGTCAAACTGTGGTCAAACTATTTATTCAAGAAATATTAGTGTTACTAAATAATTTTTTTAGAACAATAGTTTCAAACTCAAACAGTGAAATGTGTGACTTCATGCTCAAGCTAAATTCCTGAGGGTTAATAGGATTGACATCTTACTATTGTCAGGAAAACAACAAGTGCAGACTTGGAAACGAGGGAGAATAGAACCCGGAAGTTAAGCGTGCTCAGACTGGAGTAGTGAGAGGATGGGTGACCGTCCGGAAGTTAGATGATTTGGAATGATGAGGGGTGATTAGAGATTAAAGATTAAATTGAGCAGTGATGAAGGGTGATTTGAGATTAGAGGTTAAAATAATTCAGAAATTTGAAAATAAAAAAAATCAAAAAATAATTCAAAAACAAAATTTAAAAAAAATCATAAAATTTCCTTTAGTACCGGTTAGTGTTACCAACTGGGACTAAAGGTGGACCTCCAGGCAGCGGCCGCGTGGAGGGCCTTTAGTCCCGGTTCGTAGGGGGAGGCTTTTGTAACGACCCTTTAGTCCCGGTTCCAGAATCGGGACTAAAGACCCCTATGAACCGGGACTAAAGGCCCTTTATCTACTAGTGTATAATCTTAATTGGATGGAGGGTGTTCGTCACGGACACAAACAAGCATCAAGCCCCATCACCTTTTTTTTCCCTTAAGACTTTCAACACGGTGCAGAGTACATGGAGTTTGAATTGTCCTCTACTGTATTTTATGAATTAAATGGTCCGTTTAGTATATATACACTAGTAGAAAAAGGGTCAAATGTTGAGCTCATTAGTGCCGGTTTGTATTTGAGCCGGCACTAATGTGACCAATAATGCCGGTTTCAATGGCTAGGCGGGCGATGCTCATTAGTACCGGTTCATGGCGAACCTTTAGTACCGGTTCATGCCAGAGGTGGTGGCCTTCCGTACGGGTTGGTGGCTCCAACCGGTATTAAAGACCCCCCTTTAGTACCGGTTGGAGCCACCAACCGGTATTAAAGATGATGCGCTGCCACCCGCAGTGCACAATGTTTAGTCCCACCTCGCTAGTTGAGAGGAGCTCGCACCGGTTTATAAGCCCCGCCGCGGCTACTGTGTCGAGCTCCTCTCCAAGCAGGCCTTTATGTGCCTATTGCAAGTCTTCTGCCCTGTGGGTCCTACTGGGCCGTCCGGGCCTGCATCCTGGCCTAACTAAATGTTAGGTTTCTAGTCGTATGCAGGCCGTGCTGGCCCAGTTGGCGGGCTGTTTTTGCTTTATTTCAAAAAAAAATCAAAAACAAAACCGGGACTAAAGGTCCCTCAAACCACGGCGTGCCTCGTGCCACGTGGTTGCCCTTTAGCACCGGTTCGTGCTGAACCGGTACTAGGGGGGGGGGTTAGTGCCCACACTTTAGTGCCGGTTACCGAACCGGCACTAAAGGGCCTTACGAACCGGTGCTATTGCCCGGTTCTGCACTAGTGATAGCCCATCATAGAAGATTAGAGTCTATTTCCTTCCTTATTCTTGTTCTCTGTCCCTTCTTATATACTCCCTCCGTTCCTTCATATAAGATGTATTTGTTTTTGATAAAATTCCATAATGTAAGGTGCATTTCTTCTAATTCCTTATAATCCCTTTTTTACCCCTGTAGAAAAAAGGAAAGTATCTCTCTTGATTTTTTCCATCTCTTTTTATAGAAAAAGAAGGAAAGTATCTCTCTTCTGATTGGTTGTATCTCTTTCTTTCAAAGCCTAACTGATTTACTTGCCAGTAATTAACAAATTTGACAAGGATAATTTTGTACTAATATATATATCTATAATTTGTTGCCTTGGTTACCGTGCCCAAAAATATACACCTTAGATAAAGGAACGGAGGTTATTAGATTAGAATATGTCTCGGGATCCCGATTTCCTTATGTCATCCTTGTCACCTCATATTGTAAAAAAGCTAGGTGGGACTATTTGTTATCCGAATCAGTCTTTATTTTACAAACATAGCTCGGTTGGCTGCCCTGTTTTTGCTGGGCGTTTGGTTTAGAGTTCGAGTTTTATCACCAGCAAGTATTTTTTTTCCTCAAACGGGATAGGTGGGCGGGTTAATTGGGCCAATTTTGTGCGCGCGTGTAGGCCCACAAGGGGTGCGAGGGTTACGAAATGCTACCTGGGAACGAAACAACAGTAAAAAAAAGAGGATGACAATGTACGATCAGAAGCACTGGGTGCTTTATTATTAGGTGAAGATAAAGATTAGGTACCGTACAGATATATCTCTACTTAATAATAAAGCACGGAACGCTTCTTATCACCGTAATTTCATTCATTTTCGTCCGTCCACCTTGCTTCCATGATTTTCGTTCGGTCTGTATACGTTCTTTGCGGCTTCGCAAGTCAATGCTTTCATGATTTTCGTTCTGTCCATATACGTTCTTTGCGGCTTCGCAAGTCAATGAGCCAGAAATTTTGTTATGGGCCGGTGAAAGAGTTCAACCTCACGACCTGCTCTCTCCTCCCTTACGGCTGGGGCAAAAGGAAAAAAGATTCCTTGCACCTATGCTATAATTTCAGATTCTAATTAATAGTCCCACACTGCTTTTTTATATCAAATCCTAGCAACTTATATACGTTTGAAATTGTCACACAGTCAACAAACCAGCAAAAAAAGGATGAGAATGAGAAAGATGTCATGCATCACAAATCAAAGCACAGCAGGAAAAGGGAAGGTCACGACTAATCAAAGAGGAGAGGCGCATAAAATCAAAGAAAGCAGCATGGATGCCCAGCCTAATAAAAATGATTTGAGCTAATTAAATCGGAGAGAGAGCCGGAGCGAAGTCACATGCACGCGCAGGGACGGACGGCTCTTGCTGGAGCAATGAGCATGGCCGCCGTGGGATTCCCGGTGGCGCGCGGATGTGGCCATGCCCTGGCTGCTGGCGGTGGTGTGGAGCAGGGGAGCGAGGGGTCTCGGCAGTGATGGCCCCTGGCGGCGGTCGAGGCTGGCCGCTGTGGTATTCCCGATGGCGCGCTGATATGGAGCCCGCCATGGCCGCTAGCGGTGGTGGTGCAGGGGTGTGGGGTTCCCGGCGGCGCGCGGGGGAGCGAGGCCCGGTGGTGATGGCGCGTGGGGAGCGAGGATCCTCGCGGCGAGGCTCTAGCCATGAGCCAACGATTTATCACTTATCTGCCGACGAGAAAGGTGTGAACGTGGCGTGTTATCGGGGTGTCGTGCGCCAACGAGGCGGCT
>NC_041384.1:709541439-709546140 GCF_002162155.2 Triticum dicoccoides
GCGAGGATCCTCGCGGCGAGGCTCTAGCCATGAGCCAACGATTTATCACTTATCAGCCGACGAGAAAGGTGTGAACGTGGCGTGTTATCGGGGTGTCGTGCGCCAACGAGGCGGCTGATTTTTCATTTTCTTTCTTTTGAGATCAAAGGGCGGCTGACTTAAAAAGATGTAGTTTGGATCTTTCGCCCACTACCGGAAAACGGTCCTACCCCGACGGCCAAAACTATGCCGACGGCTGCCGTCGGTCTATTTGGAGCTATGCCGACAGTCTAGTCCTGGCCGTCAGCTTATCCTGGCCGTCGGGCTACCCCTATCTACGCTGATGGAAGCCGTCGGCACAGACCGGCCGTCGACCTAGATGCAGACACGCCGATAGCAGCCGTCGGCATACCTATGGGCCCGGCGACCCCGCCCGTGACCAGCGGCTAACACCGTCAAACCTATGCCGACTGTCGGGACGGGCGGCCGTCGGCATATCTCCGCATGCCACGTCACCGATCCACGGTGTAGATATGCCGACGGCAGCCGTCGGCGTAGGCGCCACGTCAGCGATCCGCGGCACGGCGCCCACCTAAACCCTGTCGTCTCTATGCCGGCAGAAGTTTTGTGGCGGTTGCAAACGTCCGGCAGCCGTCTCCGGAGTGTGACCCCCTCGCGTCCGTGGTGTGCCCCCCTCACGGACGGCGCCGCCACCAGCATCTCGAGGGCGGAAATAGCCGCATCGGCTCTATACGGAGGGGACGTTGCTCCCAAGTGTTACTATGGGATGACCTACCACAACTGGGTGGTGTTGTGGCATGTCCGAAGAGGCGGCACGCATCTCCGGGGCGTGGCCCCCCTAACAGACGGCGCCGCCGCTGGCACCTGGAGGGGGGAAACGGGCGCATTGGGTCTACACCGAGGGGATGTAGCTGTTGGTTTGGCCCGGATGTTGCTCTCAGGTGTCCCTCTGGGCTGACCTGACACAACCGGGTGGAGAGGTCCACTGTTCAAAGCCCGTCTGTGGAAAGTCAAAGGGCTAGATCTCGGGGTCAACCGCTCCAGGGTTAGGCGGGATGGGGGCCCTGCGGGGGTAGCAATGCAACCGCAGCGTCGCACCGGCCCCTCATACATGTGAGGTGGTGTTCTGGCATGTCCGAAGAGGCGGCATGCGTCTCCAGGACGTGGCCCTCCTCACGGATGCCGCCGGCGGCGGCACCTAGAGGGGGGAAACGGACGCGTCGGGTCTACACGGAGGGGATGTAGCTGTGGGTTGCACCCAGGTGTCCCTCTGTGCTGACCTGACACAACCGGGTGGAGAGGTCCACTGGTCAAAGCCCTTCTGTGGAAAGTCAAAGGGCTAGATCTCGTGGTCAACCGCTCCAGGGTTAGCGGGACGGGGGCCCCGGGGGGTAGCAATGCCACCGGAGCGTCGCACCGGCCCCTCATACATGCGGGGTGGTGTTGTGGCATGTCCGAAGAGGCGGCACGCGTCTCCGGGGTGTGCCCCCCCTCACGGACAGCGATGACACAGTAGTAGACGTTTTGCGGTAACCGTGCGGCGTGAATATTATTAAATTCTTGAATCGCGATAAAATCATGAGTTTTTTACACACCGTGGGAACATGTGATATAGAAGCGATGGTAGTTTTTCAAAAAAATTGGTGATGGAGAAGTATTCAAACACTTCCCTCTACGCGGATTGCCCTACGCATGTCTACGACTGTGGCCGGTGGCCTCCGTGGGCTAGCATGCCGCCAATCTTGCGCACGCGGCTTCTCACAAGTCTGAGAATGTTGTGGCAGTTGCAAACGTCGGGCACGCGTCTCCGGGCGCGTGGCCTCCCTCACGGATGGCGCCGTCGCCGACACCTGGAGGGGGGAAATGGACGCGTTGGGTCTACATGGAGGGGATGTAGCTGTGGGTTTGGCCCGGATGTTGCTCCCAGGTGTCCCTCTGTGCTGACCTGACACAACCGGGTGGAGAGGTCCACTGGTCAAAGCCCTTCCGTGGAAAGTCAAAGGGCTAGATCTCATGGTCAACCGCTCCAGGGTTAGGCGGGACGCCCCCCCCGGGGGGGATAGAAATGCCACCGGAGCATCGCACCGACCCCTCATACATGTGGGGTGGTGTTGTGGCATGTCCGAACAGGCGGCACGCGTCTCCGGGGTGTGGCCCCCCTCACGGACGGCGATGACACAATAGTAGACATTTTGCAGTAACGGTGCGGCGTGAATATTATTAAATACTCGGATCCCGATAAAATCATGAGTTTTTTACACGACGTGGGAACGTGTGCTATAGGAGCGATGGTGATTTTTCATAAATTTTGGTGATGGAGAAGTATCCGAACACTTCCCTCTACGCAGATTGCCCTTCGCATGTCTACGACTGTGGCCGGTGGCCTCCGTGGGCTAGCATGCCGCCAATCTTGCGTACGGGGCTTCTCACAAGTTTGAGAGTGTTGTGGCGGTTGCAAACGCCCGGCATGCGTCTCCGGGGCGTGGCACCCCTCACGGACGGCGCCGCCGCCGGCACCTGGCGGGGGAAACGGACGCGTCGGGTCTACACGGAGGGGATGTAGCTGTGGGTTTGGCCCGGATGTTGCTCCCAGGTGTCCCTCTGTGCTGACCTGACACAACCGGTTGGAGAGGTCCACTGGTCAAAGCTCTTCCGTGGAAAGTCAAAGGGCTAGATCTCGTGGTCAACCGCTCCAGGATTAGGCGGGACGAGGGCCCCGAGAAGGTAGCAGTGCCACCAGAGCGTCGCACCGGCCCCTCATACATGCGGGGTGGTGTTGCGGCATGTCCGAAGAGGCGGCACGCGTCTCCGGGGTGTGGCCCCCCTCACGGACGGCGATGACACAATAGTAGATATTCTGCGGTAATGGTGCAGCGTGAATATTATTAAATACTCCGATCGCGATAAAATCATGAGTTTTTTACACGACGTGGGCACATGTGATATACGGGCGATGGTGACTTTTCATAAATTTTGGTGATGGATAAGTATCCGAACACTTCCCTCTACGCGGATTGCCCTTCGCATGTCTACGACTGTGGCCGGTGGCCTCCGTGGGCTTGCATGCCGCCAATCTTGTGTATGCGGCTTCTCACAAGTCTGAGAGTGTTGTGGCGGTTGCAAACGCCCAGCACGCGTCTACGGGGTGTGGCCCCCCTCACGGACGGCGCTGCTGCCGACACCTAGAGGGGGGAAACGGACGCGTCGGGTCTACATGGAGGGGATGTAGCTGTGAGTTTGGCCCGGATGTTGATCCTAGGTGTCCCTCTGTGCTGACGTGACACAACCGGGTGGAGAGGTCCACTGGTCAAAGCCCTTCTGTGGAAAGTCAAAGGGCTAGATCTCGTGGTCAACCGCTCTAGGATTAGGCGGGACGGGGGCCCCGGGAGGGTAGCAATGCCACCAGAGCGTTGCACCGGCCCCTCATACATGCGGGGTGGTGTTGTGGCATGTCCGAAGAGGCGACACGCGTCTCCGGGCTGTGGCCCCCCTCACGGACGGCGATGACACAGTAGTAGACGTTATGCGGTAACGGTGCGGCGTGAATATTATTAAATACTCGGATCACGATAAAATCATGAGTTTTTTACATGATGTGGACACATGTGCGATAGGACCGGTGGTAACTTTTCAAAAAATTTGGTGATGGAGAAGTATTCGAACACTTCCCTCTACGCGAATTGCCCTTCGCATGTCTACGACTGTGGCCGGCGGCCTCCGTGGGCTAGCATGCTGCCAATCTTGCGTACGCGGCTTCTCACAAGTCTGAGAGTGTTGTGGCGGTTGCAAACGCCCGGCACGCGTCTCCGGGCGTGGCCCCTGGAGGTGGGAAATGGACGCGTCGGGTCTACACGGAGGGGATGTAGCTGTGGGTTTGGCCCGGATGTTGCTCCAAGGTGTCCCTTTGTGCTGACCTGACACAACCGGGTGGAGAGGTCACTGGTCAAAGCCTTATTGTGGAAAATCAAAGGGCTAGATCTCATGGTCAACCGCTCCAGGGTTAGGCGGGACGCCCCCCCCCCCCCGGGGGGGGGGGGGGGGTGTAGCAATGCCACCGGAGCGTCGCACCGACCCCTCATACATGAGGGGTGGTGTTGTGGCATGTCCAAAGAGGCGGCACGCGTCTCCGGGGTGTGGCCCCCCTCACGGACGGCAATGACACAGTAGTAGACGTTCTGCAGTAATGGTGCGGCGTGAATATTATTAAATACTCCGATCGCGTTAAAATCATGAGTTTTTTACACGACGCGGGCACATGTGCTATAGGAGCGATGGTAATTTTTCATAATTGTTGGTAATGGAGAAGTATCCGAACACTTCCCTCTACGGGGATTGCCCTTCGCATGTCTACGACTGTGGCCGGCGGCATCCGTGGGCTAGCATGCCGCCAATCTTGCCTACACGGCTTCTCACAAGTCTACGAGTGTTGTGGCAGTTGCAAACGCCCGGCACGCGTCTCCGGGGCGTGGCCCCTTCATAGACGGCGCCGCCGCTGGCACCTGGAGGGGGAAACGGATGTGTAGGGTCTACACGGAGGGGATGTAGCTGTGGGTTTGGCCCGGATGTTGCTCCCAGGTGTCCCTCTGTGCTGACCTGACACAACCGGGTAGAGTGGTCCACTGGTCAAAGCCCTTCCGTGGAAAGTCAAAAGGCTAGATCTCGTGGTCAACTGCTGCAGGGTTAGGCGGGACGGGGGCCCGG
>NC_041384.1:709546285-709547302 GCF_002162155.2 Triticum dicoccoides
GGAGCGTCGCACCGACCCCTCATACATGCGGGGTGGTGTTGTGGCATGTCCGAAGAGGCGACACGCGTCCCCGGGGTGTGGCCCTCACGCACGGTGATGACACCAGTAGTAGACGTTCCTCGGTAACGGTGCGGCGTGAATATTATTAAATACTCGGATCGCGATAAAATCATGAGTTTTTTACACGACGTGGGCACATGTGCTATAGGAGCGATGGTAATTTTTGGTGATGGAGAAGTATCCGAACACTTCCCTCTACGCGGATTGCCCTTCGCATGTCTACGACTGTGGCCGGTGGCCTCCGTGGGCTAGCATGCCGCCAATCTTGCGTATGCGGCTTCTCACAAGTCTGAGAGTGTTGTGGCGGTTGCAAACGCCCGGCACGTGTCTCCGGGGCGTGGCCCCCCTCACGGACGGCGCCGCCGCCGGCACCTGGAGGGGGGAAACAGACGCGTCGGGCCTACACGAAGGGGATGTAGCTGTGGGGTTGGCCCGGATGTTGCTCCTAGGTGTCCCTCTGTGCTGACCTGACACAGCCGGGTAGAGAGGTCCACTGGTCAAAGCCCTTCCATGGAAAGTCAAATGGCTAGATCTCGTGGTCAACCGCTCCAGGGTTAGGCGGGACAGGGGCCCTGGGGGGTAGCAATGCCACCGGAGCGTCGCACCGACCCCTCATACATGCGGGGTGGTGCGGTGGCATGTCTCAAGAGGCGGCACGCGCCTTCGTGGTGTGGCCCCCCTAACAGATGGCTCCGCCGCCGGCCTCCTCCACACTCATTCCCCATCTCGCCCACCCTCCACCCTACCCGCGCCCCGCCGCCGCCACCACCCTCTTCGTACCCTCTCCCCACCACCACCCCCCGTCCGCCCTGCCACCTCTCCAGGCCGGTCCACGCTGCCCCGTACCGCGCCCTTCGGCACCCCCTTCACACGGATGGTGCCGTCGCCGACACCCCCTTCACGGAGGGTATAGGAAGGCTAGTGTGTAATTAACATAGTGGAAACATAACTTTTTTT